>NC_134358.1:554699879-554919879 GCF_048569485.1 Anomaloglossus baeobatrachus | reverse complement strand
CCTCTCGATCTATGACCCTCCCCTATATTGGATCTTGTCCTCAAGCTCCGGTGTCTGTGTCTCCTTCTCTCTGACTCTGTTCACCTTTGTCTGCTTCTGGGTCCCAGTGGCTTTCTAGCCAGTTGACTCTCTAAGCCCGCTGGGGTGAGTCGTAGGCTCTAAACCTCCCAAGATTACCTTAGGGTTCCCTGAATGGCTCTAGCATCTAGCATCTGGCTCTAGCCACGTCTTCTCACACTTAAACCCTATTATAGACTGGCTCTTCTTGAGACTACCCAACCATCCTCTTTCCGCACCTGTCACCGCCCCTTTAACCCTATCTCTTCCATTCTGTTGCTTGTAGACAGTCAGTAACAAACGCAACCTCAGTGCTCACTTAGCCAACCAGAAAGATCACTTTATTCCTTACATCGTTATGACAGACATGACCTTCCTTTGCTTCCTTCCTTTTAGTTTGGGGAACTACCTCTCGATCTGTCCCCCTCTGCTATATTGGATTTCGTCCTTAAGCTTCGGGGCTTGTGTCTCCTTCTCCTTGATTCCGTTCACCTTTGTCTGATTCTGGGCCCCAGCCACTCTCTAGCCGGATGACTGTTTAAGCCTGACAAGGAGACCTCTCAAGATTACCTCAGGGTTCCCTGACTGGCCCTAGCTAGCACTGAGGCCACATCTTCTCACACTCAAACCCTATTTTAGACTGCCTCCTCTCAAGACCTCCCAACCGTCCTCTTTCCGCATCTGTCACTACCCCTTTAACTCTTCCATCATTGTGCTATTGCAGCCCAATCATTAGGTGGCACCTCTGGTAACAGTCCCACAATACTTTATCTGGAACCTGCACCCAGCTAGCAGCATTACATTTTATCATACACATTTAGAAAGAAGCAAAACATACTGCACTCTACATAACCATACACTTTACATGGCGGGGCTCGACCAACTCGTACACACCACCCCACTTAAATATGGTCATCCCCAACCATAATTTTAACACATACTTGCATTATATACACTGTATATATATATATATATATATATATATATATATATATATATATATATATATATATACACATATACATATATATATATATATATATATATATATATATATATATATATATATATATATATATATACACCGTACAGACCACAAGTTTGGACACACCTTCTCATCTCTAGAACAACTGTTAAGAGGAGACTTTGTGCAGCAGCCTTCATGGTAAAATAGCTGCTAGGAAACCACTGCTAAGGACAGGCAACAAGCAGAAGAGACTTGTTTGGGCTAAAGAACACAAGGAATGGACATTAGACCAGTGGAAATCTGTGCTTTGGTCTGATGAGTCCAAATTTGAGATCTTTGGATCCAACCACCCTGTCTTTGTAGAAAAGGTGAACGGATGGACTCTACATGGCTGGTTCCCACCGTGAAGCATGGAGGAGGAGGTGTGATGGTGTGGGGGGGGGCTTTGCTGGTGACACTGTTGAGGATTTATTCAAAATTGAAGGCATACTGAACCAGCATGGCTACCACAGCATCTTGCAGCGGCGTGCTATTCCATCCGGTTTGCGTTTAGTTGGACCATCATTTATTTTTCAACAGGACAATGATCCCAAACACCCCTCCAGGCTGTGTAAGGGCTATTTGACTAAGAAGGAGAGTGATGGGGTGCTACACCAGATGACCTGGCCTCCACAGTCACCAGACCTGAACCCAATTGAGATGGTTTGGGGTTAACTGGACCGCAGAGTGAAGGCAAAAGGGCAAAAAGGGCTAAGCATCTCTGGGAACTCCTTCAAGACTGTTGGAAGACCATTTCCGATGACCACCTCTTGAAGCTCATCAAGAGAATGCCAAGAGTGTGCAAAGCAGTAATCAAAGCAAAAGGCGGCAACTGTGAAGAACCTAGAATATAAGACATATTTTCAGTTGTTTCACACTTTTTTGTTAAGTATTTCATTCCACATGTTTTAATTCATAGTTTTGATGCCTTCAATGTGAATCTACAATTTTCAGAGTCATGAAAATAAAGAAAACTCTTTGAATGAGAAGGTGTGTCCAAACCTTTGGCTTGTACTGTATATATATATATATATATATATATATATATATATACATATATATATATATATATATCTAGCTATAGTACTCGGCATTGCCTGGGATGCTAATTGTCTCTTTGTCTCTCTCCCAGTCTCTGTGTCTCTCTGTCTCTGTCTCTCTACCTCTTTCCCTATCTGCCTTTTTGGTGGTGTCTGTCTCCTTGTCTGTGTCTATCTGTGTCTGTCTGAATGAATTATAAAAAGTTAAGACCAGAATTCATTTCACTCTTTCAAGTTTACATTGCAGAGATTGACCACCTCCTACATACCTCCCCACTTAAATATGGTTGCTCCCTAACCATACATTTTAACTATATATATAGTGTGTGTGTATATATATATATATATATATATATATATATATATATATATACATATATATATATATATATACACTATAAGGGGATGAATAATATTGCACGCCCCAATTTTCAGTTTATTATTTCTTGTAAAAGTTTAAAATAAGCAATAAATGTCACAATTATATCCCACTTGTTATTGATTCTTCCCCACAACGTTAAAAATTTTTATCTTTATGTTTGAAGCCTGAAATGTGGGAAAAGGTTGAAAAATTCAAGGGGGCTGAATACTTTTGCAAGGCACTGTATATCTATGTATATGTATGTGTGTATATATAAATATATATATATATATATATATATATATATTTACTTATTTTTAAACTGAATAACAAAAAGTTAAGATCAGAGTTCATTTCACTCATCCAGGTTTACACTGCAGAGCTTCACCACCTCCTACAGATGGACAGACAGACAGACACAGACAGACAGACAGATAGATAGATGGGTAGATAGATAGAGGGATAGATAGATAGAGGGATAGATAGATAGATAGATAGAGGGATAGATAGATAGATAGATAGATAGAGGGATAGATAGATAGATAGATAGAGGGATGGATAGATAGAGGGATGGATAGAGGGATAGATAGATAGATAGATAGATAGATAGATAGATAGATAGATAGATAGATAGATAGATATGTCGCGGGCGGAGGAGGGGACGCTTCGCTCTCCCACTGCTCGGGTCCGGCCGCTGCTGCGGCTGCCGCTGCTCGGTGGTGGCTCGAGCAGTGGGCCGGATCCCGGGGACTCGAGCGGCGCTCCTCGCCCGTGAGTGAAAAGGGTGGGGATTGGATTGTGGGGATTTGGTTATTGTCCGTGACGCCACCCACGGTTGTGATATTGATGACACCACCGCTGCTCTGGACGGGGATCCCGGGAGCGATGACAGGGAGCAGCCTGGATGTTAGTTCTCCCCTCCGTGGGTAGGGGGTTGGTGGTCCCGGGGCCCGGTGATAGGGTAGGGATGGATGGCAGGCGGGTTATGGGGAATGGTGAGGTGCAGGGTTGCGGGGGCAGCGCTGTGCCGCACGGCACGGTGGTACTCACTCAGCCAATGATGAGGACACAGTTCTCGGTAAAACACACGGCTGGATGGACGGGTCCCACAGACGGCTGCTGTTGTTTCTCCCGGCAGGTTGATGGTGACTGCCTTTCCCTGCACCTATGTAGTGTAATGGTTCCAATGGGTTCCCACCGGTAACCCGCTCCCCAGCTTGGATGGGTGCTGGAGGAGCCCCTTTTGCCCGCAAGCTCTGGCCCTGGGAACTTTAGCCTTGGCGGTGACTGTGTTTCCCTCTCTCGGTTGGACGGTTGCCTTCTGACGGGACTTGGCTGCTGGGAAACCCAGGAGGTTCCCTTTGCTAACGGATTTGGCAAATTCACGGCGACTCCTAGCCTTGCCGGGGTCCGTAAGCCCCTGCCGGATGGTGCTGGCTTCTCTTTGCGTACCGGTCCGGTACCGCCGGGCCACCGCCCGTCCACGGTCCTTACGGTAGACTCCGATTGGCCACTCCTGCAGACGGTCACCACCGTCTGCCAACCTTGCTGATCCGTCCGGGCTACACACCCGGACCAACTTCAGGCTTCTCCACTACTACTTTCCTTCCTCTCACTTTCACTTCCCACTCTGAACTCTCTCCACTCCTCAACTCATCTGCCTGCTTTTCCCGCCTCCAGGACTGTGAACTCCTCTGTGGGCGGGACCAACCGCCTGGCCCACCCCCCTGGTGTGAACATCAGCCCCTGGAGGAAGGCAACAAGGGTTTGTGTCTGACTTCGGTGTGCCTGACCAGGAGTGTGGGGTGTGTTGGTGTTGTTCTCTGTGGCCCCTGGCTTGTCCAGGGCGCCACAGATAGATAGAGGGATAGATAGAGGGATAGATAGAGGGATATATAGAGGGATAGATAGATAGATAGAGGGATAGATAGATAGAGGGATAGATAGATAGAGGGATAGATAGAGGGATATATAGAGGGATATATAGAGGGATAGATAGATAGATAGATAAAGGGATGGATAGATAGAGGGATGGATAGAGGGATAGATAGATAGATAGATAGATAGATAGATAGATAGATAGATAGATAGATAGATAGATAGAGGGATAGATAGATAGAGGGATAGATAGATAGAGGGATAGATAGATAGAGGGATAGATAGATAGATAGATAGATAGATAGATAGATAGATAGATAGATAGATAGATAGAGGGATAGATAGATAGAGGGATAGATAGATAGATAGATAGATAGATAGATAGATACAGGGATAGATAGAGGGATAGATAGAAGGATAGATAGATAGATAGATAGATAGATAGATAGATAGAGGGATAGATAGAGGGATAGAGGGTTAGATGGATGGATAGATAGAGAGAGATAGATTTTTTGTACAATAGGAATTGTTATCCCTTTCATTACAGTATAATCAGTGTTTGGTGTTTATTCTCTTGCAGATCTATAATAAAGATGTTTTGCTGACAACTTTCCATGGAAGTCTTAAGAACAGAGGCAGTGGTACCTCGGGCTCGTTCTCGGTGTTGCTGCTGCCTGTAAAGGCTTTTCTGGTTCTACTTCATTTCCTTTTATGCAAGCTACTTAATTAACTTTAGATTAAAAAAAACACAAAGCAATGGAGCCACCGCAGTTCATGATGGTAACAAGTTACTCAGGAGAATAGAGAGCTGTGCCGTGCCGGAGCTGCGAGTGTGGGGGGCTCGCCCCTGATGTGTTACTATGTGACCTGACTATGTCTGAGACCACCAGTGTACACTCAGCACCAGCTGCCCATTATCATACCTGACCCACCAGCTCTGGAATGTTATGCAAAGTGTGTCATTGTCCTCAATGACCTATAAAACCAGAGCCTGCACTGACACACTGTAACAAACAGTCATAAAATGGATTTGGTAATAATCACCTATATCCACTGAATAACTTAACTGACACCTTCATCTACTTATAACAAGCCACACTGTGCCGTCACCTATAGCCACCTAATGGATTGAACCGTCACCTACATCCACTGACTGTACCAAGCTGTGTATGTCACATGTGATATACCAACACTAAGTAGCGAGTGTTTGTGAAGTGTCAAGGAAATGATACAGGGTTTTCTAAATATTTTTAAAATATAAATTTGAAAATTGTGACGTGAATTTGTATTCAGCCCCCTGTAGTCTGATACCCCTAAATAAAATTCTGAGCGATCAATTATCTCCAGAAGTCACCAAATTAGTAAATTGAGCCCACTTGTGCGAGAATAATTCTCAGTATAACTACAGCTGTTCTGTGAAAGCCTCAGAGGCATAGGGATCAAACAGCATCATGAAAACCAAGTAACACACCAGACAGGTCAGGGATAAAGTTGTGGGGAAGAGTAAAGCAGGGTTAGGTTATAGTATTGTGAGGTGTCAAGAAAATGATACATTGTTTTCTAAATATTTTTAAAATATAAATTTGAAAATTGTGACGTGAATTTGTATTCAGCCCCCTATAGTCTGATATCCCTAATTAAATTCCTGAGTGACCAATTGCCTCCAGAACCATCTAATTAGTAAATTGAGTCCAACTGTGTGTAATTTATTTTCAGTATAACTAAAGCTGTTCTGTGAAGACCTCAGAGGTTTAGAGATCAAACTGCATAATGAAACCAAGGAACACATCAGACAGGTCAGGGATAAAGTTGTGGGGAAGAGTAAAACAGGGTTAGGTTATAGAAAAAAATAGCCCAAGCTGTGAACTTCTCATAGAGCACTGATCAATCCAAGAATGGATGGAGTATGGCACAAATGCAAACCAACTGTCAAGGGACCAATGTGCGGAGCATCTTGTGTTGGTATATTCTGCCATGCTCACCTGCAGAGACAGTACTTGCTGTTCTATCGTGCAGGGCTTTTTGCAGGTTTAGATGCTCTGCTGTTTGTCTTGACACCTATGGACGGGTTGTCTCCCAACTCTGGCTTCTACGCTGATCCTAGGAGGTGCCTACGTAGATGTTCCTCGATCCTGGTGATTTCTCTGCTTCATTAGGGAGCATGCATGCCCGGAACATCACCAGCCGTACTTCCTGGTTATATAGTAGTGCTCTTGGCTCCCGTAGTGTTTAGTGATCTGATCTTGGATCTTGACTCTGAACTGTTGCTGACTCTTCTCTGTATGTCTCCTTGTTTTTGTTTGTTACCTCCAGGCTTCTGATCTTGAACCTCCTCCCCTGCTCCCTATATCCTGTATGTACTCTCCTGGAATCCTGACCCTTGGCTTGTATCTTGACCTCGTCTCTGTCTGCTCTCAATGCCTGTCGTTACCTCCTTGCTTCTGACCTCGGCTTGTTTGACTACCTCTCCATTCACTGCACGCAAGTAGTGTCAAGCACCACCTAGTGACGGACATCACATCTATCAAGAAATGGCTGTCCACCTAAACTGACATCCCAAGAAGGAGACCTCTAATTAGAAAAGCAGTCAAGATGCCGATGGGCACTGGAGGAACCACAGAGATCACAGCTCGAGGGGGAGAACCTGTCCACAGGACGATTATTAGTCTTATAATCCACAAATCTGGTCTTTATGAAAGAGCAGCAAAAAAAAGAAGTCCTGTTTGCGGTTTGCAAAAAGCCATGTAGGGGACACAGTGAGCATGTGGAGAAAGGTGATCTGGTTTGATGAGACCAAAGTCCAACTTTTTGGGCTAAATGCAAAATGCTATGTTAGGTGGAAAACTAACGCTGCACATCACCCGGAGAACACCATCCCCACTGTCACACATGGTGGAGGCAGCATCCTGCTGTGGGGAGGCTTTCCTATTGACAGATTCATATGCTACAAATTCAAAGTTAAATTAGTGCTAACAGGGTACTAACCCTATCTCAATCAATGAAACATTACTTTAATATATTAAAAACCTAAAATAAGTGTAGACATGACACTAAGACACTTAAAATAACTACAAACATAAACAATTCCTCCCTCAGATCAATCACAACTCCTACTGATTATAAAGTCAAATAAAACCCAATCTGGGGATATGGTGGCAAGAAAAAGGGACCAATAATGAACTAGGTGCAGCTGTAAATATATAGAAGACATATTTTCATAGGAATCAATGGTTTACCAACTCCCTATTATGCCCCTAGAAAGCTGGCGCCTGCCTAACCGTGGAGGTTGGCACCCCAAAAGTTGATATGTCGCCCCAATCACCGACAGCTATCCGTAGTAGGACTCCCTAATGGATTAAATACAAAATATAAACATAGGTACTCATGTTGATATGGATCTGTGGAGTTTGTAGAGCAATATCTCTCTTAGAAATGGATTCCTGAGATATCCTATGCTTCCAGTCAACATCCTCAATTTTCAGGTCTGATTGACTTCCCCCATGTCTGGGGTTCATCAAAAGACAACCATAGTGTCATAGTGTCACATGGTGTTTGGCTCTAAACTCACCTAGTGTCATGGCGGTATCTGACACTGTTCACACTGCAGAATGACACTCTACACTATGCCTTTTCTGGTGCTTCTGAATTCCACTGGCTCAGGGATCGACCAGCTGTATGCTCATAATAGTGATCGGACTAGCAAGAGTTGTACTCCGTTAGTCTGCTGGTTACCTCTTGGATCACACGTTGTGGGAGAACTATCACAGTTACTCCCCATCTTTTAAGATGGTGGAGCCTGTCTTCCCATGCTGACTATAGCTTTTGGTAAACCGTTCCATGTGTTGTTGTGGTCCAGTTGCTGGTGATTTGTTGCGTGCCGCTTGGTGTGCTGTGGAAATCCTCTCATTGTCTGGTTAGGTCTTCTCTGTTCTTCATTTCCTTATTATCACATATTATCTTACTGTATATCTCACTGTGTTCTAGCTGTGTGATAGAGTTTTTGGTTTCTCCATTTGTCTGTGTCTGTGGATTCAACCACTACTGTCCCGGCCCTCCCCTGTGGTGGGGGAGTGGAGGTATAAACTCACGTCTTACCAGGATCAGGGCAAGGAAGGCAACCCAGACATCTTCACCATTAGAGGTATCTCTGGGATTACAGTCATCTAGAGCCCCCTAGCCTGAGGGCCAGTCCCCTGTTATCCCCTTATATCCCATGACACATAGGCTGAATTGCCAAATACAATTCTTTAAACCATATTCCAGCATCTATAATTCCCACCGGGATATTTATCCCTCATATTGTGGCTATCCCTAAGGTGCTCTCCCACATATTTACACAATGCTCTTTTGGTTTTGCCATTGTAGTTTTAAGGACAAGTTTAGGTCGACGTACAGACAATCCTGTTAGAACTTCAATTGGCAACATCATGTAAACTTGCCTGTTCTAGCACTGTCATACTTCTACAAGGTTGTACCCATTTACAATATTTACAATACCCACATCTAAAGGTACCCAAGACTTTCCTTTCCAGCCATGTTCACATCTGCTTAGGGAGCAGATAAAAGCTATGAAATTATCGATCACCTAAAGACTTCCCTTTTATAAAATTGCCTGATGGATTTTCACCCACTGACTACACTGAGCCATCATCTACATCTACTGACTGCAGTGAGCCATCATCTACATCCACTGACTACACTGAGCCATCATCTACATCCACTGACTACACTGAGCCATCATCTACATCCACTGACTACACTGAGCCATCATCTACATCCACTGACTACACTGAGCCATCATCTACATCTACTGACTACACTGAGCCATCATCTACATCCATTGACTGAACTGAGCCATCATCTACATCCACTGACTACACTGAGCCGCCACCTACATGCACTGACTACACTGAGCTGTCAACTACATGCACTGACTACACTGAGCCATCATCTACATCCACTGACTACACTGAGCCGTCATCTACATCCACTGACTACACTGCCCCATCACCTACACCCACTGACTACACTGAGCTGTCATCTACATCCACTGACTGCACTGAGCCATCATCTACATCCACTGACTACACTGAGCCATCATCTACATCCACTGACTACACTGAGCCATCATCTACATCTACTGACTGAACTGAGCCATCATCTACATCCACTGACTACACTGAGCCGCCACCTACATGTACTGACTACACTGAGCTGTCAACTACATGCACTGACTACACTGAGCTGTCATCTACATCCACTGACTGCACTGAGTAATCAAAAACATCCACTGACTACACTGAGCTGTCACCTACATCCACTTACTGCACTGAGCCGTCATCTACATCCACTGACTACACGGAGCCATCATCTACATCCACTGACTACACTGAGCCATCATCTACATCCACTGACTGCACTTAGCCATCATCTACATCCATTGACTACACTGAGCCATCATCTACATCCACTGACTACACTGAGCCATCACCTACATCCACTGACTACACTGAGCCATCATCTACATCCACTGACTGCACTGAGCCATCATCTACATCAATTGACTACACTGAGCCATCATCTACATCCACTGACTACACTGAGCCATCATCTACATCCACTGACTGCACTTAGCCATCATCTACATCCATTGACTACACTGAGCCATCATCTACATCCACTGACTACACTGAGCCATCACCTACATCCACTGACTACACTGAGCCATCATCTACATCCACTGACTGCACTGAGCCATCATCTACATCCATTGACTACACTGAGCCATCATCTACATCCACTGACTACACTGAGCCATCATCTACATCCACTGACTACACTGAGCCATCATCTACACCCACTGACTACACTGATCCATCATCTACATCAACTGACTACAGTGAGCCATCACCTACATCCACTGACTAGACTGAGCCGTCATCTACATCTACTGACTACACTGAGCCATCATCTACATCCACTGACTGAACTGAGCCATCATCTACATCCACTGACTACACTGAGCCATCATCTACATCCACTGACTGAACTGAGCCATCATCTACATCCACTGACTACACTGAGCCGCCACCTACATGCCCTGACTACACTGAGCTGTCAACTACATGCACTGACTACACTGAGCCATCATCTACATCCACTGACTACACTGAGCCGTCATCTACATCCACTGACTACACTGCCCCATCACCTACACCCACTGACTACACTGAGCTGTCATCTACATCCACTGACTGCACTGAGCCATCATCTACATCCACTGACTACACTGAGCCATCATCTACATCCACTGACTACACTGAGCCATCATCTACATCCACTGACTACACTGAGCCATCATCTACATCCACTGACTACACTGAGCCATCATCTACATCTACTGACTACACAGAGCCATCATCTACATCCACCGACTGAACTGAGCCATCATCTACATCCACTGACTACACTGAGCCGCCACCTACATGCACTGACTACACTGAGCTGTCAACTACATGCACTGACTACACTGATCCATCATCTACATCCACTGACTACACTGAGCCGTCATCTACATCCACTGACTACACTGCCCCATCACCTACACCCACTGACTACACTGAGCTGTCATCTACATCCATGACTACACTGACCCATCATCTACATCCACTGACTGCACTGAGCCGTCATCTACATCCACTGACTACACTGAGCCATCACCTACATCCACTGACTACACTGAGCCATTATCTACATCCACTGACTACACTGAGCCATCACCTACATCTACTGACTGCACTGAGCCATCACCTACATCTACTGACTACACTGAGCCATCACCCACATCCACTGACTACACTGAGCCATCACCTACATCCACTGACTACACTGAGCCATCACCTACACCCACTGACTACACTGAGCCGTCACCTACATCTACTGACTACAATGAGCCATCATCTACATCAACTGACTACACTGAGCCATCACCTCCATCCACTGACTACACTGATCCATCATCTACATCAACTGACTACACTGAGCCATCACCCATATCCACTGACTACACTGAGCCGTCATCTACATCCACTGACTACACTGAGCCGTCATCTACATCCACTGACTACACTGAGCCATCATCTACATCCACTGACTACACTGAGCCATCATCTACATCCACTGACTACACTGAGCCATCACCTCCATCCACTGACTACACTGATCTATCATCTACATCAACTGACTACACTGAGCCATCACCCATATCCACTGACTACACTGAGCCGTCATCTACATCCACTGACTACACTAAGCCGTCATCTATATCCACTGACTACACTGAGCCATCATCTACATCCACTGACTACACTGAGCCATCATCTACACCCACTGACTACACTGAGCCGTCATCTACATCCACTGACTACACTGAGCCGTCATCTACATCCACTGACTACACTGAGCCATCATCTACATCCACTGACTGCACTGAGCCATCATCTACATCCATTGACTACACTGAGCCATCATCTACATCCACTGACTACACTGAGCCATCATCTACATCCACTGACTACACTGAGCCATCATCTACACCCACTGACTACACTGAGCCATCATCTACATCAACTGACTACAGTGAGCCATCACCTACATCCACTGACTAGACTGAGCCGTCACCTACATCTACTGACTGCACTGAGCCATCACCTACATCTACTGACTACACTGAGCCATCATCTACATCCACTGACTACACTGAGCCATCACCTCCCTCCACTGACTACACTGAGCCGTCACCTACATCCACTGACTACACTGAGCCGTCACCTACATCCACTGACTACACTGAGCCATCATCTACATCCACTGACTACACTGATCCATCATCTACATCAACTGACTACACTGAGCCATCATCTACATCCACTGACTACACTGAGCTGTCACCTACATCCACTGACTACACTGAGCTGTCACCTACATCCACTGACTACACTGAGCCATCATCTACATCCACTGACTACACTGAGCCATCATCTACATCCACTGACTACACTGAGCCATCACCTACATGCACTGACTACACTGAGCCATCACCTACATCCACTGACTACACTGAGCCATCACCTACATGCACTGACTACACTGAGCTGTCACCTACATCCACTGACTACACAGAGCCATCATCTACATCCACTGACTACACTGATCCATCACCTACATCCACTGACTACACTGAGCCGTCACCTACATCCACTGACTACACTGAGCCGTCATCTACATCCACTGACTACACTGAGCTGTCACCTCCATCCACTGACTACACTGAGCTGTCACCTTCATCTACTGACTACACTGAGCCATCACCTCCATCTACTGACTACACTGAGCTGTCACCTACATCCACTGACTACACTGAGCTGTCACCTACATCCACTGACTACACTGATCCATCACCTACATCCACTGACTACACTGAGCCGTCACCTACATCCACTGACTACACTGATCCATCACCTACATCCACTGACTACACTGATCCATCATCTACATCCACTGACTACACAGAGCCATCACCTACATCCACTGACTACACTGAGCTGTCACCTACATCCACTGACTACACTGAGCCATCATCTACATCCACTGACTACACTGAGCCATCACCTACATCCACTGACTACACTGAGCCATCATCTACATCCACTGACTACACTGAGCCATCATCTACATCCACTGACTACACTGAGCCATCACCTCCATCCACTGACTACATTGAGCCCTCACCTACAGCCAGTGACTATACTGAGCCGTAACTTACATCCAACAACTCCAAGCCATCACTTCACATCACTTCACAGCTTTATTTTGATAGAGCTTCTTGCTAATAAATGAATTTACGTTACGCCTGGTTCCTTATAGTCTGTTTCCACCACCTAGTGTTCTCTGATTGCAACCACACTCTGAGGATTCATCACTATGAGTGTATCTGCTAATGATTGACAGCCTCCATACATTTGCTTGGCCTGAATGATGAGCGATAGGTGTCATTTAGAGAACATCAGAGCAGCGGTTAATGAGAATATTCCCAACAATGGCTTATTCTGATCCTAATTTCAGTTACTCCTGTACTAACAACTTTTTGAGGCAAATTTTTTTAACCCAATTAGTATTAGCCGTTATATCTGTAGATTTTCTACTCCTCCTTCACTTATCACAATTAGTCTTTACATGTAGCAGAGCATAGGTTATCATGTACAGTACAGACCAAAAGTTTGGACACACCTTCTCATTCAATGAGTTTTCTTTGTTTTCAAGACTCTGAAAATTGTAGATTCACATTGAAGACATCAAAACTATGAAATAAACCATGTGGAATGAAATACTTAACAAAAAAGTGTGAAACAACTGAAAATATGTCTTATATTCTAGGTTCTTCACAGTAGCCCCCTTTTGCTTTGGTTACTGCTTTGCACACTCTTGGCTTTCTCTTGATGAGCTTCAAGAGGTGGTCACCGGAAATGGTTTTCCAACAGTCTTGAAGGAGTTCCCAGAGATGCTTAGCACTTGTTGGCACTTTTGCCTTCACTCTGCGGTCCAGCTCACCCCAAACCATCTCAATTGGGTTCAGGTCTGGTGACTGTGGAGGCCAGGTCATCTGGCGTAGCACCCCATCACTTTCCTTCTTAGTCAAATAGCCCTTACACAGCCTGGAGGTGTGTTTGGGGTCATTGTCCTGTTGAAAAATAAATTATGGTCCAACTAGACGCAAACCGTATAGAATAGCACGCCGCTGCAAGATGCTGTGGTAGCCATGCTGGTTCTGTATGACTTCAATTTTGAATAAATCCTCATCAGTGTCACCAGCAAAGCACCCCCCCCACACACCATCACACCTCCTCCTCCATGCTTCATGGTGGGAACCAGCCATGTAGAGTCCATCCGTTCACCTTTTCTACGAAGACACGGTGGTTGGATCCAAAGATCTCAAATTTGGACTCATCAGACCAAAGCACAGATTTCCACTGGTCTAATGTCCATTCCTTGTGTTCTTTAGCCCAAACAAGTCTCTTCTTCTTGTTGCCTGTCCTTAGCGGGGGTTTCCTAGCAGTTATTTTACCATGAAGGCCTCCTGCACAAAGTCTCCTCTTAGCAGTTGTTCTAGAGATGAGAAGGTGTGTCCAAACCTTTGGTCTGTACTGTATGTATTAAATACTAAAGTAACGTAAATTAATATATTTTTTGTTGAAAAAAAAACCCTCAAAATTATGTTTTCTGTTATTTACTGAAACAAATTAGACAGGGCATGGCTATGAGACAAAAATATCCAGGAAATCAGTGATTCTGTGAAAATAATCATTTGTTGTGGATGCAGGGTGATGGAACAAATGGAATTTTCAAGATCTTAATTATAAAAGTAAAATGTCATAAGGCACGAGAAATATATTACACGTGACCATGATATGCTAATACATCAGCAAACTTCTCTGCATATATTAAAAAAAGAAACAAGTCCGAGATTTTCTTTTTCTTTTTTCCAGTTTATTTAATAGTCAGTTACAATTTTCTGCTTATTGGATAGGAAACATGATAGGAATAAGGCTAGCGAGTAGTGATGGGTGGACTGGCAGATACCCTGGGTCGGTGGGTCTACCTGAGTTTAAAAAAAATAACAAAACAGTTCCGGCCCAGAACAGATCTCGGATATTTGGCCGGACGTCGGTCCCCATATAAGTCTATGGGGACCAAAATCTGTGGTGAGATCACTGAGTCCACTGAGGTCCCCTGAGGTCAATTTATCTGCGCTCACAGGTAAGGAGCATGGGAACCTCCAGCAGTGACCGCAATTTAGCTTTTTAGGAGAGAAACCGTAACAATGCAGTAACGAACCAAGAATCTGTATAACTAATCATATGCTACATAGTTGCAAGTCAAATTTATGCATGAGATAACCAACATGATTGTCTATAAAACAAAGGTTATGTCATGCTCAGAGCTGTAGTGAAAGGTGAGATATGGAGCTTGAAAGTCAAAAGGTCAAAACATTGTTACCCATATCCTCATCAGTGTATATTCTTGTACATAGGGGCAGTATTATAGGTATAAGGGCAGTATTATAGTAGTTATATTTTGTAAATAAGAGCAGTATTATGGTAGCTATATTCTTGTACATAGGAGAAGTATTATAGTAGTTATATTCTTGTACATAGGGGCAGTATTATAGTAGTTATATTCTTGTACATAGGGGCAGTAATATAGTAGTTATATTCTTGTACATAGGAGCAGTATTATAGTAGATATATTCTTGTACATAGGGGCAGTAATATAGTAGTTATATTCTTGTACATAGGAGCAGTATTATAGTAGTTATATTCTTGTATATAGGAGCAGTATTATAGTAGTTATATTCTTGTACATAGGGAGCAGTAGTATAGTAGTTATATTCTTGTACATAGGGGCAGTATTATAGTAGTTATATTCTTGTACATAGGGGCAGTATTATAGTAGTTATATTCTTGTACATAGGAGCAGTATCATAGTAGTTATATTCTTGTACATAGGAGCAGTATTATAGTAGTTATATTCTTGTATATAGGAGCAGTATTATAGTAGTTATATTCTTGTACATAGGGGCAGTATTATAGTAGTTATATTTTTGTACATAGGAGCAGTATTATAGTAGTTATATTCTTGTACATAGGGGCAGTATTATAGTAGTTATATTTTTGTACATAGGAGCAGTATTATAGTAGTTATATTCTTGTACATAGGGGCAGTATTATAGTAGTTATATTCTTGTACATAGGGGCAGTATCATAGTAGTTATATTCTTGTACATAGGGGCAGTATTATAGTAGTTATATTCTTGCACATAGGGGCAGTATTACAGTAGTTATATTCTTTTACATAGGGAGCAGTATTATAGTAGTTATATTCTTGTACATAGGGGCAGTATTATAGTAGTTATATTCTTGTATATAAGGGCAGTATTATAGCAGTTATATTCTTGTACATAGGGGCAGTATTATAGTAGTTATATTTTGTAAATAAGAGCAGTATTATGGTAGTTATATTCTTGTACATAGGAGCAGTATTATAGTAGTTATATTCTTGTAAATAAGAGCAGTATTATGGTAGTTATATTCTTGTACATAGGAGCAGTATTATAGTTATATTCTTGTACATAGGAGCAGTATTATAGTAGTTATATTCTTGTAAATAGGGGCAGTATTATATTAGTTATATTCTTGAACATCGGAGCAGTATTATAGTAGATATATTCTTGTATATAGGGGCAGTATTATAGTAGTTATATTCTTGTATATAGGGGCAGTATTATAGCAGTTTTATTCTTGTATATAGGGGCAGTATTATAGTAGTTATATTTTGTAAATAAGAGCAGTATTATAGTAGTTATATTCTTGTATATAGGGGCAGTATTATAGTAGTTATATTCTTGAACATAGGGGCAGTATTATAGTAGTTATATTTTGTAAATAAGAGCAGTATTATAGTAGTTATATTCTTGTACATAGAGGGCAGTATTATAGTAGTTATATTCTTGTACATAGGAGCAGTATTATAGTAGTTATATTCTTGCGCATAGGGGCAGTATTATAGTAGTTATATTCTTGTACATAGGGGCAGTATTATAGTAGTTATATTCTTGTATATAGGAGCAATACCGTGTTTCCCCGAAAGTAAGGCCCTGTCTTACATTAATTTTACCCTCAAAAGTCCCACCCTGCCTTACTTTCGGGGGAGGCCTTACATTGGAAAAAAAATGACAATCCTCCCCCCTGCAGCCTCCCCATTGTTTGAGATCCGGCATCCACCCCTTCCTCCCCCCTGCAGCCTCCCCATTGTTTGAGATCCGGCATCCACCCCTTCCTCCCCCCTGCAGCCTCCCCATTGTTTGAGATCCGGCATCCACCCCTTCCTCCCCCCTGCAGCCTCCCCATTGTTTGAGATCCGGCATCCACCCCTTCCTCCCCCCTGCAGCCTCCCCATTGTTTGAGATCCGGCATCCACCCCTTCCTCCCCCCTGCAGCCTCCCCATTGTTTGAGATCCGGCATCCACCCCATCCTCCCCCCTGCAGCCTCCCCATACAGTGGTTCTGCCCCCCACTCTGCCACCACACACACTGACACATACGGTACCGGTACAGCCCCACACGGCACCCACACACATATCGTACCGGTACCGTACACACACACACACACTGACACATACAGCCCCATACGGCACCCATACACATACCGTACACACACACACACAGACACACACACACACACACAGAGTTTCGGAACTTACCGAAATCGGAGCGAGCCTGCAGGCGGTGACGTCGCGGCTGATTTCGGCCAATCAGCTGCGAGCTGGCTGACTGGCCAATCGCAGCTCGAGCTGAGGGCCAATCAGCTGCGAGCCGGCTGACTGGCCAATCGCAGCTCGAGCTGAGGGCCAATCAGCTGCGAGCCGGCTGACTGGCCAATCGCAGCTCGAGCTGAGGGCCAATCAGCTGCGAGCCGGCTGACTGGCCAATCGCAGCTCGAGCTGAGGGCCAATCAGCTGCGAGCCAGCTGACTAGCCAATCACAGCTCGAGCTGATGGCCAGCAGGGAGCCTTGCGGGGGCCATTCACCGGAGGCGGACCACGGGTGGCACGAGACTGGAGAAGGCCTGGATGGAGCGAGGGAACAGCGGCAGCGGTAAGTTCCTGTACTTTCCCCAGGGACCCCCACCCATATGCGGCCTTACATTACGCCGCGACCACCACCCATAGGCGGCCTTACATTCCCCGGCCCCCCCGCTACCCTGCCTTACAATCGGGGGGTGCCCTACATTGGCGGACCCCCCCGAAACCCCCACCCTGCCTTACTTTCGGGGGGGTCCTACTTTCGGGGAAACACGGTATTATAGAAGTTATATTCTTGTACATAGGAGCAGTATTATAGTAGTTATATTCTTGTACATAGGGACAGTATTATAGTAGTTATATTCTTGTATATAGGAGCAGTATTATAGTAGTTATATTCTTGTACATAGGAGCAGTATTATAGTAGTTATATTCTTGTACATAGGGACAGTATTATAGTAGTTTTATTCTTGTATATAGGAGCAATATTATAGTAGTTATATTCTTGTACATAGGAGCAGTACTATAGTAGTTATATTCTTGTACATAGGAGCAGTATTATAGTACTTATATTCTTGAACATAGGAGCAGTATTATAGTAGGTATATTCTTGTACATAGGAGCAGTATTATAGTAGTTATATTCTTGTACATAGGAGCAGCATTATAGTAGTTATATTCTTGAACATAGGAGCAGTATTATAGTAGTTATATTCTTGTACATAGGAGCAGTATTATAGTAGTTATATTCTTGTACATAGGAGCAGTATTATAGCAGTTATATTCTTGAACATAGGAGCAGTATTATAGTAGCTATATTCTTGTACATAGGAGCAGTATCATAGTAGTTATATTCTTGTACATAGGGGCAGTATTATAGTAGTTATATTCTTGTACATAGGAGCAGTATTATATTAGTTATATTCTTGTAGATAGGGGGCAGTATAATAGTAGTTATATTCTTGTACATAGGGGCAGTATTATAGTAGCTATATTCTTGTACATAGGAGCAGTATCATAGTAGTTATATTCTTGTACATAGGGGCAGTATTATAGTAGTTATATTCTTGTACATAGGAGCAGTATTATATTAGTTATATTCTTGTAGCTAGGGGGCAGTATAATAGTAGTTATATTCTTGTACATAGGGGCAGTATTATAGTAGCTATATTCTTGTACATAGGGGCAGTATTATAGTAGTTATATTCTTGTACATAGGAGCAGTATTATATTAGTTATATTCTTGTAGATAGGGGGCAGTATTATAGTAGTTATATTCTTGTACATAGGAGAAGATTTATATTAGTTATATTCTTGTAGATAGGGGGCAGTATTATAGTAGTTATATTCTTGTACATAGGAGAAGATTTATATTAGTTATATTCTTGTACATAGGAGAAGATTTATATTAGTTATATTCTTGTAGATAGGAGCAGTGTTATAGTAGTACTTGTAGTAGTTCTTGTATAGTAATTCTTGTACATAAGGGCAGTATTATAGTAGTTATATTCTTGTACATAGGAGCAGTATTATAGTAGTTATATTCTTGTACATAGGGGCAGTATTATAGTAGTTATATTCTTGTACATAGGAGCAGTATTATAGTAGTTATATTCTTGTAGATAGGGGGCAGTATTATAGTAGTTAGATTCTCATACGGCATCATAGTAGAGATGCTTTGTGCATTAGTATCATAGGAGTTTTATTAGTTTTTTATTTTTCTGGACCTTTCTACTTTGTGTGGTTTTATCGTTCGTGGCTATAACTCAGAATATAATAAAGTGCTATCACATCTTCATCTACAATGAGTCATATGATGTCAGAGGAGCAATGTTCTATTTGTAGTATCTTATTATTTATCCATGATTGTAAAATGTGGCTATCTGATCCATGACACATGACAAGTTATTGACCTTGATGTCGGCTGCAGGAGTAATAAAGCACCTCTGCTTTCCATTGTAACAATATGCGTTGTGTGTAATGTACAGTGTAATGTATGGGTTACAATCTGGAGAGTGTTCCAGGCTGAGCAGATTCTGGCTCTTATCTTGGTGAGGACAGGCAGATCTGCAGCAGCCGTGCATTGTACATATCCTCTCCAGAAGCCGATAATAATCCGCGCCGCGGTTATCGGACATGGCATTTACAGGTAAGTAAATTAAAAGTCAATGCATAACAAGTATAGGAGCGTTCCAAGCGTGCGGAGGAACAATGCATCAAGAAGCTCACACCGCGCTCTCCATGATATTCCTACAATAGTAACAGAAATCATGAAGGCGAAGAAGACACAGGTTCATCCTATTATCCAGAGGTTTTAATTTAGAAGACGACAAATCCTTCCCAATTTTATAACGGAAGAATTTTTAAGCCTGGAACCTCTACGATCCATAATAAGACAGTCAAATAGTGCTGCCACATAGAGCTTCCACATAGTGCCGCCACATAGTGCCTTCACATTGTGCCTTCACATAGTGCTTCCACATAGTGCCACCATATAGTGTCGTCACATAGTGCCGCCACATAATGCCTTCACAATAGTGGTGCCCCATAATGCCTTCACAATAGTGGTGCCACATAATGCCTCCACATAGAGCTTCCACATAGTGCCGCCACATAGAGCTTCCACATAGTGCCTTCACATAGTGCCTTCACATAGTGCTTCCACATAGTGCCACCATATAGTGTCGTCACATAGTGCCGCCACATAGTGCCGCCACTTAGTGCCTTCACATAGTGCCTTCACATAGTGCTTCCACATAGTGCCACCATATAGTGTCGTCACATAGTGCCGCCACATAATGCCTTCACAATAGTGGCGCCACATAATGCCTCCACATAGTGGCACCACATAGTGATTCCCCATAGTGCAACCACATAGTGCCGCCACATAGTGTTTCCACATAGTGCCTTCACATAGTGTCTCCACATAGTGCCACCATATAGTGTCTCCACATAGTGCCGTCACATTCTGCCTCCACATTGTGGCGCCACATAGTGCTTCCCCATAGTGCAACCACATAGTGCCACCAAATAGTTTCACCGCATGCTGCCTCCACATAGTGTTTTCACTTAGTGCTGCCACGTAGCACCTCCACATCAAGCTGACACATAGTGCCACTAAATAGTGCCGCCGCTTGGAGCCTCCACATAGTGCCTTCACATAGTGCCGCCACATAGAGGCTCCACATAATGCCTTCGCATAGTGCCGCCACATAGTGATTCTCCTCTAAAGCATCTACTGTATGTGATACCACTCAGGTAATATAAAGTATTGTGCACACCTCTTAGTGCCTTTAAATGTATATTTCCAGGTGGAATAACAGAGGAACAATACAACATACAATATTATACACCCAGAGGCACATAATGCCCCCACATAGTGGCGCCACACAATGCCTCCACGTAGTGCTGCCACATGTTGGTGCCATATGGTGCCGCCACATAGTGCCGCCACATAGTGCCTCAATCAGTTAAAGAATTTTCCCTTGAAGCATCTACTGTATGTGATACCACTCAGGTAATATAAAGTATGACGGACACCTCTTAGTGCCTCTATATGTATATTTCCAGGATGAATAACAGAGGAGCAGCACAACACAGAAGTAGAAATAAATCTGAATTATTATGTTATGAGGCTATGCCAGCATGTAATAAAACTCATCTGCATTTGTTAAACAAGTTACATTATCTAGTGCTCCCTGTTATCAGCTGTTTTAAGATAAGGCTTAATAAGCTATGTACTTTCATATTTGAAGCTTCAATATTTTTCCAGTAATTCACAACAAGCAGAAATATGTCACGTAATATTTATAAATTTGTATATGTTAAGAAAGCAGAATGGATTTTTAGGGTTTTTTTTTTTACTCATTGATTTTACTCACTACAGAATAAAATAATATCCTTCTACTTCTCTTCATCCCCTTCATTCCTCTGTTCATATCTACACAGCTGGCTGTGTGGCGCCCCCGACCCGGTCAGGCGTCCCTGAGTACTGCACCCATGCTGGGACAGTACTTCCAGGTAATCCTAAAGGCTACTTTCACACATCTGGCTGTAGCAGTGCGGCACAATCCGGCGCTCTGCTGAAAAAACAAAACCGTGGGTTTTTTTGCTGCCGGTTTCGTTTTTTCCCAGCATTGACTTGCATTGGCGCTACATTGGGCTTGCGTTCTGTCCGGTTTTTGCCGCATGCGGCACATTTAGCCGATGCGGCGGCTGGATGGAACGTTCCCTGACACGTTTTTTGCTCCGGCAAAAAAAAAACGCATCGCGCCGCATCCGGCCGCTGCGGCACTTTTTTCAATGCATGCCTATGGACGGAGATATTATTTGATATTGAATTATTGATGGATCAAATAATATCTGGGATCACTCCTATCTTTTGATTATGTTCCCTATCTACATCCCACTCATTCTTCAGTCATATCACATTGGTATCACAACGCCGGATGCGGCGCGATGCGGCAAAAACCGCATCCGGCCGCCGCATGCGGTTTCTTCCACTGCGCATGCTCAGTAGCATGCTGCATCCGGAAAAAAACGGACGGGCCGCATGTAAAAACTTATGCAAAGGATGCGGTGTGTTCGCCGCATCCGTTGCATAGGTTTCACAGAGTTAGATACGCACGCAGCCACTAGTCAGACACTGCACGAGGTAGTAGCCGTTAGCGGGGGAGAACGGTCACCTGGTGAGTGAGTACGGAGCTGCCGGTGACTAGGCACGTACGGGGTACAGGTCCCTAGAGCAGACTCCAGTTGAATGACCTGCTAAACCTGCCGGTGAGAGGAACTGCACGTACCTCACCAACCACACAGAGTCCGAGCCTCAGCAGCAACACGGGGACCCATAAGGGGACAGAGCCTGGAGCCATCTCACTTGGTCCACGCTGCCGGCAAACGGGCCGAACACAGGGGAGAAAAGGCAATAGCGACTCCCTGGATAGACCCCCATGGTGCTCCACGTCAGGGAGTTATCCGAACACAGAGTGCTAGGAAGGCAAGATAATGGTTACCCTCAGACTCGCCCGAAGGAACCCTGGTCTTACCTGGTTCATCACAGCAACGCCCGGGTCAGCTCACCGCAACATCTGAGTGAGTAAAAACCAGTGAAAAGACTTTTAAAAAAATAAAAATAAATCTTTATTTTTATATAGCGCTAACATATTCCGCAGCGCTTTACATACAGTACATCAGGAACACTGTCCCCATTGGGGCTCACAATCTAAATTCCCTATTTGTATGTTTTTGGAGTGTGGGAGAAAACAAGAGTACCCGAAGGAAACCCACGCAAACAAGGGGAGAACATACAAACTCCTTGGTGTCCTTGGTGGGATTCGAACCCAGGACCCCAGCGCTGCAAGGCTGCAGTGCTAACCACTGAGCCACCGCGCCAGCCTTTTGGACTCAGCCGGTGTTATTCCGAGACCCGCTATCTTGCTCACCCGAGTCCCTTGGGCCTGCCTCACGCACGGGAAGCTACATCATCTGGCTGCAGACCCCATCAGCCCCAGACACTCGTAAAAGCTGCAGCGGCGGTCATCCACACCCCTGACCGCAAGCTGTGAGTGGCGTCACGACCTATAAAAACTTACTTTACCTGTTTGCCATATTGGAGAAGCCCTGTGGCGTCCCTGAACAGGACCAGCACCCCTGGGGCGTGACAGCTGCAGCAGGAGCCTCCCCCCACTGTCCAGTCTGCTGTAGTACAAGAGAAAACTAAGCCACACCCTCTTATTGATAGGGCGGGGCTTCATCCAACCAGTAACTGAAGAAGGAACTGAGCTGCAGCAGACTGTGTTTTGCATATTATTAACTATATCAGGGACGGGATGGAAACGCTGCAGACTATCAGGGTGTGAGGGGTCTAGATTTCTTCTTTAATTTACATTTTTTTTTCTACACTTAATTTTCCTTTCAACCGTAATAGATCCTTAGATGATCCAGAACTCACTTTCCCTAATACCAGAATTAAATAATTCTAGTTGTATCATCAGAGGAACATTGGAAAATACAAATGCTAAATCTATATGTAGGGAGCTCCCCCTAGTGGTGGGTTTAGGCAGCCATAATCTCATGATATAACTATGAGGTAGAAGGTGATTTGGGACTCTATAAGAAAGAAGTGGACCAACACCTATAAAGATATATTACTATATAAATTTGGATTACGTCGGACTGTAGATTAGGATTTTTGTATGAAAATAAATTGGTGAATGAGGGCGTCTTTTCTCTTTATTTCTTTCATCATTTTCTCTTTTTATTTCTTTCAGATTTACTTGTAGGGAACGTCTTGAGACATTGCTAAGGATTACGCCGGACTTTTATTTTTTAACAAATTGGTGAACAAAGACTGTAGTCGGGGGGGGGGGGGGTGTTTGTTCAGATACAATGTTTTTGTATATTTCTACTGGATTAGTAATGGGGGTGACTGATAGATGCCCACCCATTACTAATACCAGGGCTTCATGCCAGCTGAAAATTCACAGCCAGCATCAACCCCATATATTACCCCATTTGCCAACACACCAGGGCAATGGGAAGAGCCGAGAACAGCTCCAGAATTTGGACATCTAATAGATGCACCACCTCTGGGGCGACTGCGGACTGCTATTTTTAGACTGGGAATGACCAAATAACCATGGCCCTTCCTGCCGTAAAAATTTCAGCCCCCAGTTGTCTGCTCTTCCTTGGCTGATTTTGATAAATGGCGGTGGGAAGAAACTGCGCCTTTTTTTAATTATTTGTTCAGATGGGCAGATCAACGTGCTCATGTGCAGGACTAAAATTAAGACCACTCTGTGAGTGACGCAGGACGTGTCATGTACATGGGGCTGGGCAGGAGCAACACCCATTGGACTGGACCACCCAGCAGGGGAGTATTATAAAGGTGTTTTTTACATTATACAGAGTGGCCTAAGCTCTTATATACAGTATTCTAGAAAGCTGTATATAAGAGCTCAGTGGTGGTGGTTGCCGCTCATAAGGGAATAACCTGGTGACAAGTTCCCTTTCATTCCAAGTAGTTTTCATCTATTTGTGTCCTACGTTATCACGGGAGGAGAAGTCAGCTACTTCCTCCCTGACAGATGCCACCATTCACAATCAGAGGAAGTTCAACATTCACTTGTGTAACCATGAAAGTACCAGCTTGACAGATAGTAAGGGTTTTCCTTTAAGTCATTCCTCCCAAGCATCCGAAACCGTCCCGATTTGAGGCCTCCCTCCCGCAGTCCTGGTCTTCTCAGCTCTTGTCCTGGCTTCCCCTCTCAGTACAGTGAATAAATTAACTAAGTTCAGTGCATAAATTAAATTCACATCTGCTCTGGTTTCTCAGATAGGACTAGAACTGATGAGCTTGTGAGCGCTGTGTCCATACGCAGTACCTCTACCATTGAGTCAATGCCCGTACCAGAAGTCGCTCGGTGTGTCTTCTAAGCCACGGATGCTGACCAGGACTTTTTGGCATTCTGACACTGTGTAGAAAATAGCCTACTGAGCATGTGCAGGATTCCTTTGGGTGTTTTGACACTATCTGAGCATGTCAGTGATGTGGCATGTACCTATTGGCCATAGTGACATCATCGGTGATGTGGTACGTTCCCATTGGCCGCCGTGACATTATTGGTGATGTGGCACATTCCTATTGGCCGGGGACGTTATCAGTGATGTGGCATGTTCTTATTGGCCACCGTGACATCATCAGTGATGTGCAGGGCTCTCATTGGCCAAAAGGGCTGGCTACACGTGGTTCCTCCATCTTGTCGGCGGTGCAGAGGTGATAAATAGCCCTGACGCCCACATAGAGGTGCGCACTCATCTTTGTGTATACTGCTGTACACATCTTAGATAGGGTTAGGCAAAGAAAGTCCCACCGGACTGATTGAGGGTCAGGAGGCAGGTTAGGGTGAGGTGTTGCGGTCATATCCGTTGACCGAGTTAGGGTCAGTAGCTCGCAAAGCTAGGCTCCAGTGATATCGGGCTTGGGCGGCTTTGGGACCGGTGGCTAACCGGCTGTACCATATAGCAAGCCGATATAGGAGCAGTACCCTGTACACTCACCGCTGCATATACCCTGAGCCCTGCTAGCAGGATACGGCCAGTGTTCTGTTTGTCCGCTCCTATACATACCGTGTATGCTACATATATATATATATATATAAATATATTACCTTCTGTGAAGGAACAGAAGGGTAATGCGCCATATAGACTCTGTGAGTTAACAGAGTTCTGTTTATTTACTATAATATCTTTCCTTATCGGATTCTGTCATTAATAGAGTTCAGTATACACACTGCAGTATCGTGTGGCTTAGAACACGGTTACTGCATGCACAGGGCCTCTGTGACGGGATAGTGTCTCTTTGCATCTGTTGATACCTCTGTGTGACCTGTAAGGCCCTGTGCGCACTTACCGTTTTTTCCCGCAGATTTCCTGCGGTTTTGCTGCATGTTTCACTGCAGAAAATGTTCATAACATCTCTGCATTGATTCACCGGCAAAACCTATGGGGAAAAAAAATGCTGTGCGCACTATACGGAATTTGACAGCTGCATGTTTTGCTGCGGGATTCCCTCAGCAAAAACAATTGCATGTAACTTCTTTTCCGCAGGTCCCTGCAGGATTTCACTCCATTGACTGCCATGTAATCGTGAAATCCCGCAGGGAAGTGATGTCATTACAGGAAGAGGAAGCGGAGCAGACACACACACATCACAGACACAGACATAGAACACACACACATCACTCACACACAGACATATAGAATACACATACAAATTAAACGGAAATATAGAAAAAAAAAACATGTGGGCTCCGCCGTATTTTTACCTTCCAGCCGAGGTAAGCACACAGCAGCGGCCCGGTATTCTCAGGCTGGGGAGGGCGAGGGGCACGGTTAATGCCCCACCCTTCCGCAGCCGAGAATATCAGCCGCAGCTGCCCCGGGACTGTCGCATGCATTATGCGACAGTCCCGGAGTGTCCCCGGCTCTTCCAGATGTCGTGATGCAATGGCAGCGCATCGACGCCATTAACTCCAGGCTTGGTCATGGCAGCGTCTATGAGACAGCTGAAATGATCAACCCGTAAGTAAAGTGAAAAAGCACACACCGAAAAATCCTTTATTTTAAATAAAATACAAAAAATCCTCCTCTTTCACCCGTTTATTAATCCCTCCTAACACACAGCTCCGGCGTAATCCTCTTCTTGTGCTGCTTGCATCCAGAAGCAAGTGACACAGACACAGCGCTGAATGCAGCCTCGCAGCGAGACAGCAGACAGGTAACCACAGGACATTTCCCACGGCCGGTAATGTGAACTCACTACCGCTTGGGAGAAATGCAGCGTGTGCTCACAGGGACTCTATCTATCTATCTATCCTTCTATCTATCTATCTATCTATCTATCTATCTATCTATCTATCTATCTATCCCTCTATCTATCTATCTATCTATCTATCTATCTATCTATCTATCTATCTATCCCTCTATCTATCTATCTATCTATCTATCCCTCTATCTATCTATCTATCTATCTATCTATCTATCTATCTATCTATCTATCCCTCTATCTATCTATCTATCCCTCTATTTATCTATCTATCCCTCTATCTATCTATCTATCTATCTATCCTTCTATCTATCTATTCCTCTATCTGTCTATTTATCTATCTACTCTCTATCTCAGAAGGAAGAAGGAAATTACCTTTTTTTTTTTTTTTCCAATGTGCTTTATTGCATGGAATGCAAACCGCATGCAGTTTTCGGGTGCGGTTTGCCGCGGTTTTTTACAGCGGGTGCGGTAATCTTTCAGACCCTGCGGAATATTCTTAAGAAAATTCCGTTTTCCAGTGCGCACAGGGCCTAAAGCCCGCTTTACACGCTGCAATGTATCTTACAATGTGTCGGCGGGGTCACGTCGTAAGTGACGCACATCCGGCATCGTAAGTTACATTGCAGTGTGTGACAGGTACGTGCGATTGCGATTGAACGGTAAAACGTTCATCGCACGCACGTCGTTCATTTCTCTAGAATTGAACGTCAGGTTGTTCATCGTACCCGGGGCAGCGCACATCGCAGTGTGTGACACCCCGGGAACGATGAACAGATCTTACCTGCGTCCTGCGGCTCCCGGCCAGCAATGCGGAAGGAAGGAGGTGGGCGGGATGTTTACGTCCCGCTCAGCTCCGCCCCTCCGCATCTATTGGCCGGCTGCCGCGTGACGTCGATGTGACGCCGAACGTCCCTCCCACTCCAGGAAGTGGACGTTCGCCGCCCACATCGAGGTCGTATGGACGGGTAAGTACGTGTGACGGGGGTTAATAGTTTGTGCGGCACGTTCAACAAATTGAACATGCCGCACATACGATGGGGGCGGTTACGATCGCATACGATATCGTATGCGAAATTACAACTTGTAAAGCAGGCTTAACATAGAGTACCTTAGTTACTGGGTTACTGTTGAGTTTCAGTAGGGCCTTGTGCCACCAGCTGCAGTTCTGCCATCACTGCACGGTGGACCCTGACCACTGGTAGTAGTATATCTTCATCTATTCCTATACCAGGAGGTCCCCCCGTAACATATATAATTTGCCCCAATTTCTGTTCTTCAAAACTTGGGAGGTTTGCTTTAAGTGACTGGGTTCCAATATGGTGACGATGACAACTGTCAGCTAGCTACCGTATTTTTCGGACCATAAGATGCACTTTTTTCCCCCAAATGTTGGGGGAAAGTGGGGGGTGCGTACAATGATCTGAATATAGGGCTGCGGCCGGGAATGAGGGTGCTGCGGTGGAGCGGGTCATCGACGGCACGAGCAGGCTGTAGCAGCGCCTGCCGTGACCACGTGGGCCTGCTCATTACATATGCACGCCCATCATCCTGCCCATCATCTCTCAGCACTGAAGCTGGCGCTGACAGGTGAGCGGGATGATGAGCGGGGGGTGCGCGCATAGTAAACAGCCAACCGTGATCACACCTGGCAACTACAGCCTGGAGTGATCATGTGCGGCTGTATTTACTGCCCCCCGCAAATCATCATCAGCGCGGGGGGCAGTGAATCAGTACGGCATACTCACCGTTCCCCTGCAGCACCGCAATGTCCTCCTGTCTGTGTCGGTCAGCTGATCTGTGTAGAGAGCGGTGAGCACAGCGATTATGTCATCGCTGTGTGCGCCGCTAGTAACGCAGGTCCCGCCCACCGACTGCAGGAGTGGCCTATCGGAGTTTACCGTAAGGACCGTGGACGGGCGGTGGCCCGGCGGTACCAGACCGGTACGCAAAGAGAAGCCAGCACCATCTGGCAGGGGCTTGCGGACCCCGACAAGGCTAGGAGTCGCCGTGAATTTGCCAAATCCGTTTGCGAAGGGAACCTCCTGGGTTTCCCAGCAGCCAAGTCCCGACAGAAGGCAACCGTCCAACCGAGAGAGGGAAACACAGTCACCGCCAAGGCTAAAGTTCCCAGGGCCAGAGCCTGCGGGCAAAAGGGGCTCCTTCAGCAACCTTCAAGCTGGGGAGCGGGTTACCGGTGGGAACCCATTGGAACCGTTTACAGTACATAGGTGCAGGGAAAGGCAGTCACTACCAACCTGTCGGGAGAAACAACACCGCAGCCATCTGTGGGACCCGTCCATCCAGCCTTGTATTTTACAGAGAACTGTGTCCTCATCATTGGCTGAGTGAGTACCACCGTGCCGTGCGGCACAGCGCTGCCCCCGCGACCCTGCACCTCACCAGGCCCCGTAACCCGCCTGCCATCCATCCCTACCCCATCACCGGGCCCCGGGAAAACCAACCCCCTACCCACGGAGGGGAAAACTAACATCCAGGCTGCTCCCTGTCATCGCTCCCGAGATCCCCCGTCCAGAGAAGCGGTGGTGTCACCAATATCACCACAACTGTGGGTGGCGTCACAGACAATAACCAAATCCCCACCATCCAATCCCCACCCTTTTCACTCACAGGCGAGGAGCGCCGCTCGAGTCCCCGGGATCCGGCCCACCGCTCGAGCCACCACCGAGCAGAAGCAGCCGCAGCAGCAGCAGCGGCCGGACCCGAGCAGTGGGAGAGCGCAGCATCCCCTCCTCCGCCTGCGACAACTTGGCGTCACGAACAGGATCTTACCGCTCTGCCGTCTGGTAGAGGTGCGCCTTGTTACTGCCGGAGGTGTCCGGCTGAAAATTTGCCGAAGCCGCCATCTTGGGCGCGAAAAGTTCCCGCTCGAGCGTCTCCTCGAGCAGTGGAGGCGCGAAGGCCCAAACCCCGCCCCTATAGAGGAGGAGCAGGAAAGAGACTAAGGGGGACTGATGGCGTCTGGCCGCATGTAGTGCGCGGCTATACAAGCAGGGACGCCGGGACCCCACGATCCGCTGACCCCTGCAAAGAATGTCCGCTCCACCCAGCTATGTGGAGGCTACCGAGCCGGTGCCCGGGACAGCGGCATGGCTGAGGGCCCGAACGGCAGGGATCTGCCGACACTACCGGAGGCAGATATGTAGGCTGATGGAGCAGTGGACCGCGGAGGTGGAGGATGTAGCTGCAGTCGCCCGGGTGTATGGAATGGAAGCAATGATGGAGGAGCTGGTGAGTGACCCACGCCCCTGTGTCCCCGAGGGACCGGCCATTGTGGATGAGGGACCCGGTCTACCCCTGTCCCCCATGCCGCCTCCGTCTTCCTTGCCCGTGCACTGTGCTGCGCCTGGTCCGTCTGGCGTACACCCCCTCATGGCAGTGGCTGAGAGAGTGGCGAGCCCAGAGGCTGCGGCAGCTGGCAGCGACCCGCCTGGCGCAAAAACGGATGATAGCGACTCCGGACCGGACACAGAGCCTGTTTCCGAGGAAGACGAAGGGGTCGTTGCCCTGTTTGACATGGAGGCCACTTACATCCCCCGGAGCGGAAATAATGGGTACCGTGCGGCCCTTCCCTGTCGCGCCTGCTATGCGCTGGAGGGGCTGATCCCCGTGTTCCCCCACCCGGGGCCGGCTGAGGATGATGAAAGCGAGCAGTGAAGTCGGCGGTCCTCCGCCTAAAAGTTGTCCCCCGTTGGGACCACCAGTGTTAAAAGTACCGTTTGAAAGTTGTAAATGAATGATAAGAATGATTACTGAAGATTTACCTGATTGTCAGCCTGATTGAAACCGGTCGTTGCCGGCACCGTTGTCCCCGTGGGGACTGTTTACAAGTCTAGCATAAGGGACTACTTATGGACAAGCCTGAGAACTAGCAAGGCAACCACGAACTTGTGGCTTGTAAATAAAAATGTTGTTTTATGGCTTTCACCGTTGCCGCCTCCAGAGAGGCAGATTGGAGGAAGGGCCCGCAGTGGAGCAGGCTGGGGCCCAGCCACCACCGGAACCGGTGGCGATCCTCTGGGGGTTTCAGGGGTTCCCCATGGACGTGGGTCCCCTGAAAAGGACAGAACCCGCTCGGGCAACTTGTGCTGGACTGGGGTCAAGGGGTGCTGCCTGTTTGCTTAGGGGCAGCATCAGGGCCAGGTTGCTTGGGTGGGAGAGAGCGGAAGCCGTAACCATTTGCAACGTTAAAGTAAGAGTACCTCCCGATGTGGGAAGATGTTATTTTAATTGTAATCTCTGTTTTACCGTTTATCTTTTCAGTTGTGAAAATAAAACCGGTGATGGACGGGCAGCCCGCGGACGGTCTGCATTTTACTAAGGGGGAATGTGGCGCCCTGGACAAGCCAGGGGCCACAGAGAACAACACCAACACACCCCACACTCCCGGTCAGGCACACCAAAGTCAGACGAAAACCCTTGTTGCCTTCCTCCAGGGGCTGATGTTCACACCAGGGGGTGGGCCAGGCGGTTGGTCCCGCCCACCGAGGAGTACACAGTCCTGGAGGCGGGAAAAGCAGGCAGTTGAGTTCAGATGAGTTGAGGAGTGGAGAGAGGTTAGTTTTGGAGGTGAAAGTGAGAGGAAGGAAAGTGGCAGTTAAGCAGCTTGAAGTTGGTCCGGGTGTGTGGCCCGGACGGATCAGCAAGGTTGGCAGACGGTGGTGACCGTCTGCAGGAGTGGCCTATCGGAGTTTACCCGGCGGTACCGGACCGGTACGCAAAGAGAAGCCAGCCCCATCCGGCAGGGGCTTACGGACCCCGGCAAGGCTAGGAGTCGCCGTGAATTTTCCAAATCCGTTAGCGAAGGGAACCTCCTGGGTTTCCCAGCAGCCAAATCCCGACAGAAGGCAACCGTCCAACCGAGAGAGGGAAACACAGTCACCGCCAAGGCTAAAGTTCCCAGGGCCAGAGCCTGCGGGCAAAAGGGGCTCCTTCAGCAACCTTCAAGCTGGGGAGCGGGTTACCGGTGGGAACCCATTGGAACCGTTTACAGTACATAGGTGCAGGGAAAGGCAGTCACCACCAACCTGCCGGGAAAAACAACACCGCAGCCGTCTGTGGGACCCGTCCATTCAGCCTTGTGTTTTACCGAGAACTGTGTCCTCATCATTGGCTGAGTGAGTACCACCGTGCCGTGCGGCACAGTGCTGCCCCCGCGACCCTGCACCTCACCAGGCCCCGTAACCCGCCTGCCATCCATCCCTACCCCATCACCGGGCCCCGGGACAACCAACCCCCTACCCACGGAGGGGAGAACAAACATACAGGCTGCTCCCTGTCATCGCTCCTGGGATCCCCCGTCCAGAGCAGCGGTGGTGTCACCAATATCACCACAACAGTGGGTGGCGTCACGGACAATAACCAAATCCCCACCCTTTTCACTCACGGGCGAGGAGCGCCGCTCGAGTCCCCGGGATCCGGCCCACCGCTCGAGCCACCACCGAGCAGCAGCAGCCGCAGCGGCCGGACCCGAGCAGTGGGAGAGCGCAGCGTCCCCCCCTCCGCCCGCGACACTGCCGCCACAGACGGGGGGAGAAGCAATGCTGCATGGAGCGAGGAAAGGTGAGTATAAACATTTTTTTTTTGTGTGTGTGATACAGAATACATGCCATATACCAGGATGGGGTTATTTATCAGGATGGGGGGTATATAGCAGGATGGGTATATATAGCAGGATGGGGCTATATGGCAGGATGGATGGGGTATATAGCAGGATGGATGGATGGGGGTATATAGCAGGATGGATGGCGGTATATAGCAGGATGGGAATATTTAGCAGGATGGGAATATATAGCAGGATGCCAGTATATAGCAGGATAAGGGCATATACCAGGATGGGTACATATACAAGGCAGGAGGATCATTACCAGGATAGGGTACCTTAGCAGAGAATTTGGGAACATTACCCCCTGTGAGACTGTGACCGGGGTTATCTATGACGGCCGGTATGTCTCGCCCCGGTTGTGCTCACTCCATGATAGAAAAGTAAATCCACTCTAGGGTTAATGCTGTTTCCCTACAGGCTGAAGGAAGTGTTAAATGGAAACAGGAACGAGGGGCAGGTGTGCCGGGTGTGAGGGAGTGATCACAACTCCCTGAGTCTCTGCTGGAGAGACATGTATATTGCTGTGGATTTTTGTTTGGACATTAAACACCGTGTGCTGTGAACCTTGATGCCTGGATCCCGTGTCTTCTGCTGCGCAGCCGACCGCGCTACCTCACATATGGTGGAGAATCGGCGGGCATGCCAGCCCGGTGAGGTGTACTTCCTTTTCTGGTGATCCGGTAGCACATGTCCTGGATTCAAGCAGCTATACTACGGCCCAAACCCAGCGACGCCATGGAGGACATACTAAGGCATTTGGCTCAGGCTAATGCACAGCAGCAGCAGGCTAATGCACAACAACAAGAGGCTAATGCACAGCAACAACAGGTGAATACCCACCTGCTCCGGACGTTGGAGCAACAGCAGCAACAGCACCAGCAATCCTTGAAATTGCAGGAAAAAAGGCACCAAGAACAGATGGTTCTCCTGGCCAAGTCAATCCGTGCCGGACCGGCAGCAACAACCCCGGGACCGGGTGACGACGGCAGCGTCCGGAAAGCGGTGAGACAAGCGTTGCAAAAGATGACCCCGGGGGATGATGTGGAAGCGTTCCTGGCAGTGTTTGAGCGGGTGGCCGAGCGGGAAAAGCTGCCGACCCCCCAGTGGGCTGAGGTATTGTCGCCCTATCTGACGGGGGAACCCCAAAAAGCGTACCTGTACCTCGGTACCGAGGACGCCATTGACTATGTGACCCTGAAAGCCGAAATACTGGCTCGGTTGGGGGTGAATACCTATGTACGGGCTCAGCGGGTAAATCAGTGGTTCTATGAGGAAGCCAAACCCGTACGCTCCCAGGCCTATGACTTATTACATCTTGTAAAAAAATGGTTGCAGCCTGACACTCTGAGCCCGGCGCAAATGGTGGAAAGGGTAGTAGTGGATCGTTTTGTGCGCACTTTACCCGTCACCGTTCAACGGTGGGTAGGACAGGGTGACCCGAGTACCCTGAACCAATTAGTGTCCCTGGTAGAGCGGCATGTGGCTACGCAGGACTTGATACGGGACACTGAGACTTTGCGTACCGCCCGTCGGTCCGGCCCCTCCAAGCCTAGGGCCAAGGACCCACCGCCGACACCGGTACAGGAGTCCGCTACCATCCTGGCTGAGGCCGCGCCCGCCGTTCCTGAGGTCCGGAAGGCCATGTACCCTAAACGACAACTTGTCAAGGGGGTTTCCTTCCCTATTAGATGTTGGCGGTGCCAGCGGGTGGGACATATGGAAGCCCAGTGTCCCCTGACCACGGAGCCCATGGATTGTGGGGTTACCCGGCGGGGTTCAATGTATGCTCAGGTGGTGTGTACCGCTGACCTGGTTCCCCCAGAGACTGAGCCCCACTTGTGCCAAATACAGGTGAATGGATGTCCGGTTACAGGATTGTTGGATTCCGGAAGCTTAGTGACCCTTGTGCGATCCACCTTGAGGGCTAAAGTAAAGGCCACAGGACGTACCGTGGGGGTGGTTTGCATACATGGGGACCGCCGAGACTATCCCACGGGGATTGTCACCATCACAGCACCTTGCGGTCAGGTGCAACATGAGGTGGGACTGCTTAACACTCTTCCTTATGACGTGATCCTAGGATGGGATCTGCCCTATTTTTGGACTTTATGGAAGGGAACCCCTAGGTCCCCTCCGATATTGGTCAGTCCGGGGCCTGAGCCCTACAATCCTGAATCCGGGACACCTGCCGTAGGGGTCCCCATGATAGGGACAGAATGTGAACCCGATAGGTCGCCCCTAGAGGTATTGGCAGGAGAGGCTGAGACGGTCGAGCCCATCCCGGACTTGGAGGCATCCCCGGATGCGTTTGGGACAGCCCAACTCCAGGACCCTACGTTAATACATGCCCGGAATAGGGTGTTAGTAATTGACGGGGTGGCCCAGCTGCCCGGTGCCCAGGTAAGGTACCCCCATTTCGCTCTTAAACAGGATTTACTCTACCGGGTAGATGAAATACGGGGCGTGGGGGTGGAGCAGTTGGTGGTGCCCCAGCCGTATCGCCGGCGGGTCCTCGACTTGGCTCATAAACATCTGATGAGTGGCCACCTAGGGGTCAAGAAAACGCAGGAGCGAATATTGCAAAGGTTCTATTGGCCCGGGGTCTTTGGGGAGGTAAAACGGTTCTGCGAAACCTGCCCGGAGTGTCAGCTTACCGCACCACTGGTCCACTTTCGCAGTCCGTTGGTGCCGTTACCCATTATAGAAGTCCCTTTTGAACGGATAGGGATGGATCTGGTGGGGCCCCTCGTAAAGTCTGCTCGAGGGCACCAACACATCCTAGTGATCGTTGACTATGCCACCCGGTATCCAGAGGCGATACCTCTCAGACATACTGCGGCGAAGCTTATAGCTCGGGAGTTGTTTTCTGTGTTCTGCCGGGTGGGGTTGCCCAAGGAGATCCTTACGGATCAGGGGACCCCATTCATGTCTAAAGTGACCAAAGAACTATGCCGGCTACTCCAGATCAAGCAGTTGCGTACGTCTGTGTATCATCCTCAGACGGATGGGTTAGTAGAACGATTCAATAAAACCCTGAAAACCATGCTAAAAAGGGTGATCTCCAAAGACGGGAAGGACTGGGATATGATGCTTCCCTATTTGATGTTTGCCATCCGAGAGGTGCCACAGGCATCCACGGGGTTTTCGCCTTTTGAATTGTTATACGGGCGACATCCCCGGGGATTGTTGGACCTGGCAAAGGAAACATGGGAGCAAGAGCCCACCCCCCATAAAAGTGTGATTGAACACATTTTAGGAATGCAGAACCGCATAAGCGCGGTCATGCCAATTGTGAAGGAGCATTTACAGGAGGCTCAGGCCGCGCAAAGCGGCCGCTATAATAGACAAGCCACCGTGCGGACCTTTAAACCCGGGGATCGGGTGTTGGTATTAATCCCCACGGCGGAGAGTAAATTCCTGGCTCAGTGGCAAGGCCCCTACGAGATAAAGGAAAAAGTCGGGGTGGTCAACTATAAAGTATTGCAGCCCGGTAGGCGGAAACCTGAACAAATATACCATGTCAACCTATTAAAACCGTGGCAGGAACGGGAAAGCCTGATGGTTGAGTTTCCCCCATCTCCCTCCTCTTCGGATCGTTCACTCCCGGCTTCAGCGACCTCCGGAGAGGACGAACCGGAAGTAAGGATCGGAGAAGCCCTCACCAAGCAACAGAGGCGAGAGGCCAGACGGCTGGTTCAGCAGAACCCCGATGTCTTCTCCGAGTTGCCGGGTAGGACCAGTCTGATACGACATGACATTGTCACAGAGCCCCACCTGAAGGTACGCCTGAAGTCATACCGCGTGCCGGAGGCTCGAAGACAAGCCATATCAGAAGAAGTGAAGACAATGCTACGCCTGGGGGTCATCGAAAAATCCCGGAGTGAATGGGCTAGTCCCATTGTCCTAATACCAAAACCCGATGGCTCCTTAAGGTTCTGCAATGACTTCCGGAGATTGAACGAAATATCCAAGTTCGATCTCTACCCCATGCCCCGGGTGGATGAGCTGATTGATAGGCTGGGACAGGCGCGATATTTTACCACGCTCGACCTGACCAAGGGGTACTGGCAGGTGCCACTGACGGAGTCCGCCAAGGAGAAAACCGCTTTTGTTACGCCGGAGGGTCTCTTCCACTATGTTGTCTTGCCTTTTGGGTTACATGGCGCTCCGGCCACGTTCCAGAGGTTGATGGACTTGGTGCTGGAACCCCACCAGGCGTATGCATCAGCGTACCTTGATGACATCATTATTTACAGCTCCGATTGGCAGACCCACTTGGAACAGGTACAAGCGGTGGTGGACGCGCTTCGAACAGCCGGATTGACAGCCAATCCCAAGAAATGTGCGTTGGGACTCACGGAAGCCCGCTACTTGGGCTACGTGATAGGCCAAGGAGTGATTAAGCCCCAAATTAACAAGGTTGAGGCGATCCAGAAGTGGCCTAGACCCCTGACCACGAAGCAGGTTAGGGCCTTCCTGGGTATCGTGGGGTACTACAGGAGGTTTGTAAAGGATTTTGCGGGACTATCAGCCCCCTTGACGGACCTTCTCAAAGGCAAGAAGTCCGTCATGGTGCGCTGGACTCCGCAGGCCGAGGACTCCTTCCGGGCCCTGAAGGGGGTTCTGTGCGGACAGCCCGTTCTTGTAAACCCTGATTTCCGGAAGGAGTTCATAGTACAGACTGATGCCTCTGAGGTCGGCCTGGGGGCAGTGCTGTCTCAGGTGGTTCAGGGGGAGGAACACCCCGTCACCTTCTTAAGTAGGAAGCTCACCCCTCCCGAGCGGAATTATAGCGTAGTGGAGAAGGAGTGCCTGGCGATCAAGTGGGCCTTGGAGTCCCTACGCTATTACCTGCTGGGACGGCAGTTTCGCTTGGTGACGGATCACTCTCCACTGGTCTGGATGAGGTCCGCCAAGGAACGGAATGCCCGGGTTACCCGGTGGTTCCTTTCTCTGCAGAACTTCCGGTTTACGGTTGAACACCGGGCCGGTAGGTTGCAGGGCAACGCCGATGCCTTGTCCCGCGGCCCGTGTTTGCTGGCAGGAGTTCAACCCCGCTCGCTTGAACTGAGGGGGGGGGTATGTGAGACTGTGACCGGGGTTATCTATGACGGCCGGTATGTCTCGCCCCGGTTGTGCTCACTCCATGATAGAAAAGTAAATCCACTCTAGGGTTAATGCTGTTTCCCTACAGGCTGAAGGAAGTGTTAAATGGAAACAGGAACGAGGGGCAGGTGTGCATGGTGTGAGGGAGTGATCACAACTCCCTGAGTCTCTGCTGGAGAGACATGTATATTGCTGTGGATTTTTGTTTGGACATTAAACACCGTGTGCTGTGAACCTTGATGCCTGGATCCCGTGTCTTCTGCTGCGCAGCCGACCGCGCTACCTCACACCCCATAACAGTGTCAGCAGCAGATCCCCGCCCCATAACAGTGTGTCATGACCACATTTTTTTGCTTAAAATTTTATTTTCCTATTTTCCTCCTCTAAAACCAGGGTGCGTCTTATAGTCCGAAAAATACGGTACTTCCTATCTATAAAAAAAACACAACAAGATGTTACAAACAAAATCCCAATAGTATTTTTTGGAGTTTATTTTGCCAATGCTAATTGCATAGTTTACACCTGATGTTATTTTTCGTCGTCTTCCATATAGGACACAATTGGATGATTATTATTTTTTTTTTATAGGCGATGCAGCAAAATTACAGAAATGAGCTGCGGAGTGGTGTGAGATGTGGACATCTTGGAGCATATGCACATTATTTTAATAAGAGCCTCATAACGGGTGTTTGCCTGTCCCATTAAAGGAGTGAGCTGTCAAGCCCGTAATGAAGCAGAATTTTAAAGCATCTGCTGCGGTGATTTGCAGAGTTTCACTGCGGGTCATAGGGAATCAGATTTCATGGTTTCATCACTGGCTGAGCTGATGGCACAAAAAGCAGCCTGAACATGAACACACTGACAAGGCTCCGAACCCCGCGGAGAACCCTGTTAGGGCCTGCATCTGATCACAAGCCCACGGCTAATGAGAGCCAGCCACTGATTAATTAATGCCACTCATGCCAAGCAGGAGGGTGCGATGCTTCACCAGCGAGGAGGTGAGCAGGTAATGTTCCATTGTAGGAGACAAGATTCCTCCGAGTGTATTTTGTCTAGTGCTGTTCAGCCCAGCGGGATATTATTACTGCGTGCCGCCCCGCTGTGATAAGAACCTCGCCTCTTCATTCATTTAGGAACTTTGTTTTTCACACGAAGGAAGATCTTGACTCGGAGTCGATAATGTCTGACTTATACTCATTCCATATAACGAAGTCTGTCATCAAAAAATCACCTATTGTTTAAATTTTAAAATATATATATATATATTTATTTATTTTCTCACATATCACAATCTATTGTGACGGTGGTGTCCATATTGGAATGTGGCACCGGCGTCCATGGTGTTTTTCAAATACACAAATCCTTTTTCTGTTGTTGAGTTGAATGCACCATGAGATACATTTTATACGCTCACCGACCTTCAAGATAATGTGGCACCCCTGAGGCTTCAGTCGCCACAGGGTACTGCATCTCCCTTAAGGTGCAGTACTCATCCCGGGTAAGGAGAGGTTAATCGTTGGTGTTTCTCACAGTCACAAACCACAAACAGGTGCTTTCTCACTGGGATGATGGCCTGGGGTAGGCTGGGGGGTGGCCACCACGAAGCATGGAACTTCCCCGGTCACTAGGACAACCACCTGGGGGGCGGGCACCACTTGGGGAAAAGGGAAGGAGCATCTTCACACTGGGTCAGTCAACCCGGGCACAGCTTGGAGTGAGGAGCACAGTTGGGACTTCGGTCCAGGCACATTCTTTCTACCTTGACACTTCTGAGAGCTCCACAAGACCCGTGGCTTGGAGCAGGCTGCTTGGCCTAGGTTCTCTACAGCTACACAGGATCCCAGGGTCTGTGGAGAGTGCAGGAAACACCCGCAGCCCGTTCCACATACACCGGGATTGGAGGGACCCCGGCCAGAAAGAACTCACAGTGGGAACACCGGTGGTGACCTCAAATTGCTCTGGATTGGCTGGGGCCCATCATGGCAGTGACCAGCATCTCCCAGGTAAACCAGGACTGTGAGTAAAGAAACCTTGAACATGCAGAGACTGTGTCCGCCTGTCCTTGCTGGCGCCCCACGCTTCGGCGCGCGACATCACTACTCCCTTCATCATCCTCCCCGGGGCCCGCTCTACCTGTGGGGAGCAGAAACGTCTTAGCTGCTACAACCATTCGCCCCGGAGGATAGCAACAGCAGCGGCGGCTAATTCCCTGGCCGCGTACCGCTTGCAGCGTCACGATACAAACTATCTTCCATTCCTTCTCCCCTCCATGGACACATCGGGGTCACGAAACCGGGCAGGGCGACCTGTGACATCCCCTGACCCTCACTGACCCAGTGACAAGTATCTTCCCCAACCCCGTGGGGTGCTCAAATGAATTTTATATATATATTAGTGCTCACTTCAGTTATCCTATTCACTTATATGTAGTTTTTTTCTGAATGTGAACACAGCTCCGCCCCTTTCGGCCATGTTTTTTCCATCTCCTATATAAGAAAGTCCTTAGTTACCCCTCTCCACACACAGCAGTTTTTAATTGCAATGAGATGACACACAGTTAGGGTCACAGAGCTAGGGACCCCAATATAGAGATATACCTTGACGAGGCTTTGGGGCTCAGTTACATTGATCAATGCGATTGCTAAATATCTCCTTTTTCCTAATATTCATGGCAGGTATGCAATTCATTATTCACATGTTCAAGTTAGCAAGTAGCATTTTTCATTGTATATTCCAATATTTTTCCATATGCTTGAGGCATGCTCAGTAGAGCAAGCAGGATCCTGTTTATCAGCACGCCAGCGTTCACATGCGTTTGCATGCTGTTTAGTCAGGATCCAGTAATTTGCAGTATTTGGACGCAGCTCAAAAACACTACAAGTAGCGTTTTTGAAAAATGTTAAAAAACTGCAAGTCGCTGGATCCTCACTATAACGCACGCAAACGCAGTTGAACGCATGTTGACGCGAGTCCATTGCAAATGCATTGAAATGAAAACGCATTTGCACTGGATCCGTTTTTGCGTTAAAAAAACGTTCAGGACGCATGTGAAAAAAACGTAGTGTGAAAGCAGCCTTACCTGTGAGGACTGTGACCGTTAGATGACGCCTCTGTGACGCTGATCAATTAGCAAAAAGTCCCTGCAAAGTCCCACTGCTAAAAAAAAAGACATGGACTAAAGCAGATACAATTTGCCTAAGAACACAGCAACTATACAAAAGAGAAATGGAGAAACATTTTGCGGACCGATGGAAGAAAACTTGTTCTTTTTGGGTCCAAGACAGTGTAATAGGGTGTCCAGTGCAATACCGCCCCCACTTCGTTATGGTGACTAATGGAACTGCGTTGTATTTGAATGTGTAAACTGAATTCTATTGAAATGTATTAATGTACGATATCTCTCTTGTGTAATACGGCCGGCTGCCACCAGGAGTCATGGGTCCTGTATCCCTTAGTGAGAAGGGATGGATAGAGAGTGACAGCGCAGCAGGGGTTAAGTGAGAGGGTGACTCACCAGCGCAGAAAGAGATATAGGAGAAGGCAGCTCCTGTGTTAGTCAGATAGGGAAAGGATTTGAGAGAAGGACAAGCAAGAAGGGTCAGAGCGCTGCGGAGTGGAGTGGAGTGATTAGGGTGGAGGTGGCAGAGACAAGACAGAAAAGGAAAGAAAGAAGAGAGAAGCATAGATATTCCAAGGGGGCTCGTCTGCAATGGAGTGTAAGGGGCACTTTGCACACTACAACATAACTAGCCAATACTTGCGATGCCGAGCGCGATAGTCCCCGCCCCCGTCACAGCTGCGATATCATGGTGATAGCTGGCGTAGCGAACATTATCGCTACGCCAGCTTCACTTGTACTCACCTGCCCTGCGACGTCGCTCTGGCTGGCGACCCTCCTCCTTATTAAGGAAGCGGGTCGTGGGTGTCAATGTCACATGGCAGGCGGCCAATAGAAGCAGAGGGGCGGAGATGAGCGGGATGTAAACATCCCGCCCACCTTCTTCCTTCCGCATAGCCGGCGTGAACCGCAGGACGCAGGTAGGAGATGTTCCTCGCTCCTGCAGCTTCACACACAGCGATGTGTGCTGCCGCAGGAACGAGGAACAACATCGTAACATCGGTATTTCCCAATTATGGAAATGACCGAGGCTGCACCGATCATACGATTATGACGATTTTGCGCTCGTTAATTGTATCAAAAAGGCTTTACACACTACGATATCGCCTGAGACGCCGGATGTGCGTCACTTTTAATTTGACCCCACCGACATCGCACCTGCGATGTCGTAGTGTGCAAAGTGCCCCTTAGTCCAGTGAAGTCATGGAGCCGTAAAAGGAGAAGTTGGGCGCCCCTACGTTAGTCTGGCACCTGCTATTACTTTAGGGAATACAGTCGCAACGGGAGGGCATCAAGAAAGTCCTTGTGTCTAGCGCGCCAGGCCGCTCGATCCACCACTATGTTGAGTTAGTGGGTCCGAAATGGAAGGATAAGTTGCCCCATTATGGCCGTCCCACTAGAGCCGAGCTGGTTACAGAAGCAAATGTGTATGAAGGTTGATGACGATGACATCTCTATGCTAAGAAAGTGGAAAACAACTGTCAAACAGTTTTGCAGTAAAGTGTGGAAAGTTTTACCCCGTGGTCGTCTCTTTACTAAGCGCACGGGGCACGAGGCCCATAAAAGTGAACGGGAGCCGGAGAAGCCGGCTGCAGATACAGAAGTGCAGCAGTCAGCAGGTACCACCTCCACACCACGCACTCCACACACCACTCTGACCCCCATGTCTGTATTGTGTCGGGGTGGGTTGAGGACCGCCATGACCCTCGCCCACGACTGCTCCTCTCCAGCACTTTACAACAGTTCTTCAGACGACCCCCAAACTCTGAATTCAAGCCACAGTCCACTCTGAAGACAGTGAGGCATGGTGGTGCAAGCATCATGATATGGGCATGTTTCTCTCACTATGGATCCGAGCCTATTTACCGCACAACTGGGATCATGGACCAGTTTGCATATATCCGAAGAGGTCATGTTGCCTAACGCTGAAAAGGAAATGCCCTTGAAATGGGAGCTTCAACAAGTCAATGACCCTTAAGATACCAGTAAACAATCAAAATATTGGTTGGTTCCAGTCCAACAAAATTGAGGTTATGGAGTGGCCAGTCCAATCCCCAGACCTTAATCCAATAAAACACTTGGGGGTGACATTGTTTCTGAGGCAAAGCCAACAAATGCAAATTAATTGTGGGATGTAGTCAAATCATTTAAATAATTATTCAAATAATTTTAAAAAAGCCACATAGGGTCCCTCATATTTGGATACACAGCACAGATAAGTGCACGGCTGGGGGCTGCAGTCTGCAGCCGTAGGCTTTACCTGTGCTGGGTATCATAATATGGGGGGACGCTACACCAATTTTTTTATTTATTTTTACACCTCTATAGGTACGCAGACAGCTTGTGTGATTCCAAGCAGTCAGACCCGCTGTAACCCAGGGTGGGGGCGCGGACTGACTGCAACCAATCAGAGACACTAGGACTGCCAGTGGGTGGGGGAAGCAGAGAATATGTATGAGGGTCATAAGTGGCCCCGGAAGTAGTGTTACCATCGCGCGGGAGACTCAGTAAGTATAACAGGCCTGCTTCATTCCTATTGCTTTCTTTTTCCTTTATTTTTTTAATTATCTGGATGGCTGCACATGAATAGTTAAAATACCCTGAGAACTCTAAGCCAGACTTGTTGCACGGATACTAGGTACTTCTACAGTCTGGGGTCCCCCATCACTACTCATGACTAGTTATGAGTATCGAGCACCCGAGCATGGTAGTGCCCGGACATCACTAGTTACAAGTACTGAGCACCCGAGCATGGTAGTGCCCGCTCATCACTAGTTACGAGTACTGAGCACCCGAGCATGGTAGTGCCCGCTCATCACTAGTTACCAGTACTGAGCACCCGAGCATGGTAGTGCCCGCTCATCACTAGTTACGAGTACTGAGCACCCGAGCATGATAGTGCCCGCTCATCACTAGTTACTAGTATTGAGCACCTGAGCATGGTAGTGCCCGCTCATCACTAGTTACGAGTACTGAGCACCTGAGCATGGTAGTGCCCGCTCATCACTAGTTACCAGTACTGAGCACCCGAGCATGGTAGTGCCCGCTCATCACTAGTTACGAGTACTGAGCACCCGAGCATGGTAGTGCCCGGACATCACTAGTTACGAGTACTGAGCACCCGAGCATGGTAGTGCCCGCTCATCACTAGTTACCAGTACTGAGCACCCGAGCATGGTAGTGCCCACTCATCACTAGTTACGAGTACTGAGCACCCGAGCATGGTAGTGCCCACTCATCACTAGTTACGAGTACTGAGCACCTGTAATACTATTGTATGTTTTGAGGATTTCGATAGCGTTAGGGCAATGACAGCCAGAGACGAGTTGTGGTACAAGATGTTTATGATATGTAACCACGGTAGATACACAACGGAAATACAGTATAACACATGAAAATACCTTTCCGAAACGGAGCGAAGGGGATTCCTGGGGCCACGCACCGGACTCCCCCAGGGAGACCACCAGAGCGAACCCCTATACAGGGACTGTCCGGCAATCAACCCCGGAAGGCCTAAATGCGCCGCAGCCGGGACACAAGGGGCAAGCGGTAAAGTCCAGAAGTGTCCGTACGGGATGAAAGTGCAGAATGGTTATGAACCGGAAGAAACCGGGCAGACGTGCTGACCAAAGACGGCAGACGGAGTCCGGGCACAGTTTGTAGAAACCGGGTGTGGTCCAGAGTCGGTCGGTAGATTTTCAGGAGGATCCAAAGGTAATCAAGTAGCAGCAGCAGTAAAGCAGGAGCACACAGCAAGCAGTATACTCAGGCACTGGACTAGGCTTAGAGGCGGCCTTTTAAGCAGCTGGACAGGAAGTAGGGCAACAGAACATAAAACTCCATGTTAACCGAGGGCAAGCTCTTTCAAAAGAGGACTGGAAAACCCGGAAACCTGACATTACTCCCCCCCCCCCCCAGAAACGGCCTCAGGACGGGTCAGGGCCCGGCTTGTCCGGGTACCGTCGATGAAACTGAGCGATCTTCCGGGGTGCTCGAATGTTACCCACCGGTTCCCAGGAATCGTCCTCGGGGACGTACCCCTGCCAACGTACCAGATACTGAAGCCGACGACGATGGAGCCGGGAGTCAATAATGTCCTCAACCACGAACTGCTCCTCGCCGTCGACCATCACAGGCGGAGGAGGAGGCACGACACGACCATGAAACGTATTGGGAGAGACGGATTTGAGGAGAGAAACATGAAAGACCGGGTGTACCTTCAGATGGTGCGGTAACCGCAGCCGACAGGCCACAGGGCTCACGATCCCGGTGATCTTGAACGGACCGATGAATTTTTGTCCCAGCTTCTGCGAAGGGACACCCAATCTCAGGTTCTTGGTGGATAACCATACAGAGTCCCCTACCTTATACATGGGTGCCGGTTTCCGGTGAGCGTCTGCCGACCTCTTGTAACGCTCCTGAGCTGTAGCCACAGTGTCCTTCAGAACCTCCAGATTTTGTCGTAGCTCTGTCAATCTGTCCTCCACCGCAGGCACTGAGACCGCAACCGGTGACCTAGGCAAAATAGTTGGATGGTAACCCAAATTAGCAAAGAAGGGCGTTACCTTAGTGGAGCTGCTCTGAGTGTTGTTATACGAGAACTCCGCCAACGGAAGCATCTTCAACCAATCGTCCTGCAGATTGCTGACATAACAGCGAAGGTATTGTTCCAGGGTTTGATTGGTCCGTTCGGTCTGCCCATTTGTCTGAGGATGGTATGCAGAAGACAAACAGACATCAATCTGGAGTGCCGTACAAAACCCCTTCCAGAACCTAGACGTGAACTGCACGCCCCGGTCAGAGATGATCTCGTCTGGTACCCCATGCAATCGGAATACGTTCTGGATAACCAGATCCACTGTCTCTGAGGCTGAGGGAAGACCGGCACACGGAATAAAGTGAGCAGCTTTAGTCAACCGATCCACCACCACTAAAATGGTATTGTGACCGTCTGAGACGGGCAACTCCACAATAAAATCCATTGAGATAGACCCCCAAGGGCGAGATGGCACGGGTAACGGTTGGAGGAGTCCTGTAGGAGCCACACGAGGGACCTTGCACCGGGCACAAACCACACATGAGTGGACATAGTCCTTTAAACAGGTAGGCCACCAGAAAAAACGGTTCAGAAATTCCTGCGTCTTCTGTACCCCCCTATGACCAGCCAACACGGAGTCATGGACCAACTTGAGAACCCGAAGTCTTACGGCCTCCAGGACATAAATGCGTCGCTCTCTCAACCACACACCATTCCGAAGAACAAGAGTTAAATCATTCGGGGGGGCAGCAAGAAATACGTCACCATCATAGGCCAGCTTGATGTCCTTCCACAAGTCCTGGTCCTGGATTACTCCAACGAAATTGGCATCCGATAACACGGTCTGAGATGGGGTTCCAGGCACGGAGTCCACGGCGTGGATTCGGGACAAGGCATCGGCTTTCCCATTACGTGAACCTGGACGGTATGTAACGACAAAATTGAACTGGTTAAGGAATAGGCTCCAACGGGCTTGCCGTGGAGACAGGCACCTGGCAGACCTAAGAAATTCCAGATTACGATGATCTTTGAGTACTATCACTTGCTGCGCGGCTCCCTGTAAGTGGTGTCTCCATTCCTTGAAAGCGGAAATAATCGCTAACAATTCTTTGTCCGCAATGTCATAGTTCCTTTCTGCAGGGGACAACCGGCGGGAAAAGAAAGCACACGGATGTAAGAGACTCTTGTCCCCAGTCCTTTGAGAAAGGATGGCCCCTAATGCGTAGTCGGAAGCGTCGACTTCCACGATAAAGGGAAGTGCGGGATTCGGATGTACCAATATAGGCGCTGAGGTAAAACACACCTTGAGACGATGGAAGGCTTCCTGGGCCTGGGCGGACCACACAAACTTCTGTCCTTTCTTGGTTAACAGAGTGATGGGACGAACGATCTCTGAAAAGTTACGGATAAAACGTCGGTAAAAGTTGGCAAAACCGACAAAGCGTTGTACCTCTTTGATGTTTCCCGGTTCCGGCCAGTCTAGAATTGCTTGTATTTTGCCAGACTCCATGTTCAGTCCCTGAGGAGAGATGACATAACCTAAGAATTGTATCTGTGAGCAATGGAATTCGCATTTCTCCAGTTTGATGTACAGGTGGTTTTCCCTCAGCCGGGTAAGTACGGTCTTGACGTGCTCCTGGTGTTCCTGTAGGGAATCAGAAAAGATTAGGATATCGTCCAGATAAATCACCATGAATTGGTCCATGATATCCCTAAAAATATCGTTAACTAGATGTTGGAAAGCCGCGGGAGCGTTACAAAGTCCAAAAGGCATCACTAGGTACTCAAAATGTCCATACCGACATCGGAACGCGGTCTTCCACTCGTCTCCGGGACGTATGCGGAGTAGATTGTATGCCCCGCGGAGTAGATTGTATGCCCCACGGAGGTCCAATTTGGTGAATATTTTTGCCTGTTGGACCCTCTCCAATAGCTCAGGAATCAATGGTAACGGATACCGGTTCCGGATGGTTATTTTATTCAGTTCCCGGTAGTCAATACAGGGTCTTAGAGTCCCCTCTTTCTTTTTCACAAAAAAGATGGGTGCCCCTGCTGGTGAGGTAGACGGACGAATAAATCCCTTAGCTAGACTTTCATCAATGTACTCTTTGAGTGCTTCTAGCTCAGGTGCCGCCAACGGGTAGACATGACCAAACGGGATCTCCGCCCCTGGGAGTAAGTCTATGGGGCAATCATACGGTCTATGCGGGGGAAGCCGATCGGCTTTTCTTTTGTCGCATATATCTGCGAAGTCATGATAAACCGGGGGTAAAACAGGTACCTGTACAGTGCCCTCCGCATTCGGTGTTACTGGAACCGGAACAGTTGGACTAATGGTCGGAATACTCTGCGGTGGGAAGGATATTTCCTTAGTTTCCCAATCGATGACCGGATTTGTAGACCGTAGCCACGGAATACCTAAAATAATCGGAAAATGAGGAGAAGAAATTAGCATGAAAACAAGGGTCTCCTGCTGACCTGGCTTCATGACGCATTCTAGCGGTACGGTTTCCCGATCAACTGGTCCAGAGATTAACGGAGATCCGTCTACCGTCTCCATGGTAACCGGTGAGGCTCTTTGCTGAGTCCGGATACCGTGTTTCCTGGCAAAAGAGGAGTCCATGAAATTTCCCCCTGCCCCAGAGTCTATCATTGCAGAGGTAGGTATTAGCTGTCCCTCCCACCGGATCTGAATGGGGAGCGAGCAATGGGTATATTTCCCTTCCGAGTCCTTCAGTGAGGTTGACATTACAGTCAAGGGAAATACCGCATGCAAGTGTCCACTTGCCTCAGAGATATCGGACTCTGCGTCCGTGTTGTCACACTCTGCCATGGCTGCCAATACCTTATTTGGGCGATTCGGACGTTTCGGGCAGTCGATCAAGAAATGGTCCGATTGACCGCAATAGAAACACAAACGCTCACGGAGCCGGTGTTCGCGACGTTCATTGGTCTCTCGCTTTTGCAGAGAGTCCACTTGCATAGGAACGTCCTCGGCCTCCCGTGGCGTCCTGAGAGCGGGTTCTCTGGAAGGAAATGCAAAGTTGTTTACACGGTTTACAGCTGCCCATTTTTCCTGTCTACGTTCCGTCAAGCGGGTATCAATACGCACACAGTGCTGGAGAAACAGTTCAAAATCCCCTGGAGATTCGGAACGGGCTAACTCGTCCTTGATGGTACCGGACAAACCCTTTCTGAAAACAGACAAAAAAGCATTGTTTCCCCAGTCGGTGTCTACCACTAACCTCTTAAATTCAGTGGCGTATTCAACGACAGAACGCTTTCCCTGACGTAAGGAAAGGAGAGCCGCTTCAGCGGTAGCACGGCGATTCGGATCATCAAACATCTGCGCCATTGCGGTCAGAAAATCATCCAGGTGATTTAAACGGATGTCCCGGTTCTCTATCATGGGATTAGCCCAAGCCAGTGCTCGTGAGGTTAATAACATAATTATACATAACACTTTGGACCAGTCAGAACGGTAATAATCAGCATGTACATCAAAAAACAGTATACACTGGTTAACAAATCCACGAAACTGACTACGGTCACCATTGAAACGGAATGGGGGTAACCTAGGCATACCGGCAGCTGATACGGACGTAGTGGGGACGGCTTCCTGAGCCTCCACTCTGACTTGCAAATCCTGAATAGCCGGACCCAGTACCTGGTGATCATGGCCCAGCTGTGCCTCCACATCTCTAAGTTTAGTCTGCACCGCCTCCATCTCCTGCTGCAAGGAGTTAATCATGGAAAAGAGCTGATCTACTCGTGTCTCAGTCATTGCCCCAGCGAAATCCTCTTATGTGGCCTGAGTATAATGTAATACTTATTATATGTTCTGAGGATTTCGATAGCGTAGGACAATGACAACAGAGACGAGTTCTTGGTACAAGATGTTTATGATATGTAACCACGGTAGATACACAACGGAAATACACAGTATAACAAACACAAAAATACCTTTCTGAAACGGAGCGAAGGGGATTCCCGGGGCCACGCACCGGACTCCCCCAGGGAGACCACCAGAGCGAACCCCTATACAGGGACTGTCCGGCAATCAACCCCGGAAGGCCTAAATGCGCCGCAGCCGGGACACAAGGGGCAAGCGGTAAAGTCCAGAAGTGTCCGTACGGGATGATAGTCCAGAGTGGTTACGAGCCGGAGGGAAACCGGGCAGAGTGCTGACCGAAGATGGCAGACGGAGTCCGGGCACAGTTTGTAGAAACCGGGTGTGGTCCAGAGTCGGTCAGTAGATTTTCAGGAGGATCCAAAGGTAATCAAGTAGCAGCAGCAGTAAAGCAGGAGCACACAGCAAGCAGTATACTCAGGCACTGGACTAGGCTTAGAGGCGGCCTTTTAAGCAGCTGGACAGGAAGTAGGGCAACAGAACATAAAACTCCATGTTAACTGAGGGCAAGCTCTTTCAAAAGAGGACTGGAAAACCCGGAAACCTGACAGCACCCGAGCATGGTAGTGCCCACTCATCACTAGTTACGAGTACTGAGCTCCCGAGCATGGTAGTGCCCGCTCATCACTAGTTACCAGTACTGAGCACCTGAGCATGGTAGTGCCCGCTCATCACTAGTTACCAGTACTGAGCACCCGAGCATGGTAGTGCCCGCTCATCACTAGTTACCAGTACAGAGTACCCGAGCATGGTAGTGCCCGCTCATCACTAGTTACCAGTACTGAGCACCCGAGCATGGTAGTGCCCGCTCATCACTAGTTACCAGTACTGAGCACCCGAGCATGGTAGTGCCCACTCATCACTAGTTACGAGTACTGAGCACCTGAGCATGGTAGTGCCCGCTCATCACTAGTTACCAGTACTGAGCACCCGAGCATGGTAGTGCCCGCTCATCACTAGTTATGAGTACTGAACACCCGAGCATGGTAGTGCCGACTCATCACTAGTTACCAGTACTGAGCACCCGAGCATGGTAGTGCCCACTCATCACTAGTTACGAGTACTGAGCACCTGAGCATGGTAGTGCCCGCTCATCACTAGTTACCAGTACTGAGCTCCCGAGCATGGTAGTGCCCGCTCATCACTAGTTACGAGTACTGAGCATCCGAGCATGGTAGTGCCCGCTCATCACTAGTTACGAGTACTGAGCATCCGAGCATGGTAGTGCCCGCTCATCACTAGTTACGAGTACTGAGCATCCGAGCATGGTAGTGCCCGCTCATCACTAGTTACGAGTACTGAGCATCCGAGCATGGTAGTGCCTGCTCATCACTAGTTACGAGTACTGAGCACCCGAGCATGGTAGTGCTCACTCATCACTAGTTACGAGTACTGAGCATCCGAGCATGGTAGTGCCCGCTCATCACTAGTTACGAGTACTGAGCACCCTAGCATGGTAGTGCCCGCTTATCACTAGTTACCAGTACAGAGCACCCGAGCATGGTAGTGCCCGCTCATCACCAGTTACCAGTACTGAGCACCAGAGCATGGTAGTGCCCACTCATCACTAATTACAAGTACCGAGCACCCAAGCATGGTAGTGCCCGCTCATCACTAGTTACGAGTACTGAGCACCCGAGCATGGTAGTGCCCGCTCATCACTAGTTACAAGTACCGAGCACCCGAGCATGGTAGTGCTCACTCATCACTAGTTACGAGTACTGAGCACCTGAGCATGGTAGTGCCCTCTCATCACTAGTTACGAGTACCGGGCACCCGAGCATGGTAGTGCCCTCTCATTACTAGTTACGAGTACTGAGCACCCGAGCATGGTAGTGCCCGCTCATCATCACTAGTTACGAGTAGTGAGCACCCGAGCATGGTAGTGCCCGCTCATCACTAGTTACCAGTACTGAGCACCCGAGCATGGTAGTGCCCGCTCATCACTAGTTACGAGTAGTGAGCACCCGAGCATGGTAGTGTCCGCTCATCACTAGTTACGAGTAGTGAGCACCTGAGCATGGTAGTGCCCGCTCATCACTAGTTACGAGTACTGAGCACCTGAGCATAGTAGTGCTCACTCATCACTAGTTACCAGTACTGAGCACCTGAGCATGGTAGTGCCCGCTCATCACTAGTTACGAGTAGTGAGCACCTGAGCATGGTAGTGCCCGCTCATCACTAGTTACCAGTACTGAGCACCCGAGCATGGTAGTGTCCGCTCATCACTAGTTACGAGTAGTGAGCACCTGAGCATGGTAGTGCCCGCTCATCACTAGTTACGAGCACTGAGCACCTGAGCATAGTAGTGCTCACTCATCACTAGTTACCAGTACTGAGCACCCGAGCATGGTAGTGCCTGCTCATCACTAGTTACGAGTACTGAGCACCAGAGCATGGTAGTGCCCGCTCATCACTAGTTACCAGTACTGAGCACCTGAGCATGGTAGTGCTCGCTCATCACTAGTTACGAGTAGTGAGCACCCGACCATGGTAGTGCCCGCTCATCACTAGTTACCAGTACTGAGCACCTGAGTATGGTAGTGCACGCTCATCACTAGTTACCAGTACTGAGCACCTGAGCATAGTAGTGCCCGCTCATCACTAGTTACGAGTAGTGAGCACCCGAGCATGGTAGTGCCCGCTCATCACTAGTTACAAGTAGTGAGCACCTGAGCATGGTAGTGGCCGCTCATCACTAGTTACCAGTACTGAGCACCTGAGCATGGTAGTGCTCGCTCATCACTAGTTACGAGTATTGAGCACCCGAGCATGGTAGTGCCCGCTCATCACTAGTTACGAGTACTGAGCACCCGAGCATGGTAGTGCTCTCTCATCACTAGTTACCAGTACTGAGCACCCGAGCATGGTAGTGCTCTCTCATCACTAGTTACCAGTACAGAGCACCTGAGCATGGTAGTGCCCGCTCATCACTAGTTACGAGTAGTGAGCACCCGAGCATGGTAGTGCTCGCTCATCACTAGTGACGAGAATTGAGCACCCGAGCATGGTAGTGCCCGCTCATCACTAGTTACAAGTAGTGAGCACCTGAGCATGGTAGTGGCCGCTCATCACTAGTTACCAGTACTGAGCACCCGAGCATGGTAGTGCTCGCTCATCACTAGTTACGAGTATTGAGCACCCGAGCATGGTAGTGCCCGCTCATCACTAGTTACGAGTACTGAGCACCCGAGCATGGTAGTGCCCGCTCATCACTAGTTACGAGTACTGAGCACCCGAGCATGGTAGTGCTCTCTCATCACTAGTTACCAGTACTGAGCACCCGAGCATGGTAGTGCTCTCTCATCACTAGTTACCAGTACAGAGCACCTAAGCATGGTAGTGCCCGCTCATCACTAGTTACGAGTACTGAGCACCCGAGCATGGTAGTGCCCGCTCATCACTAGTGACGAGTATTGAGCACCCGAGCATGGTAAAGCCCGCTCATCACTAGTTACCAGTACTGAGCACCTGAGCATGGTAGTGCTCGCTCATCACTAGTTACCAGTACAGAGCACCTGAGCATGGTAGTGCCCGCTCATCACTAGTTACGAGTACTGAGCACCCGAGCATGGTAGTGCCCGCTCATCACTAGTGACGAGTATTGAGCACCCGAGCATGGTAAAGCCCGCTCATCACTAGTTACGAGTACTGAGCACCCGAGCATGGTAGTGCCCGCTCATCACTAGTGACGAGTATTGAGCACCCGAGCATGGTAAAGCCCGCTCATCACTAATGTCCTCCAGTGTGTAATCCCATCATGTAAACAAAAATGGTCCAAATCACCTATGGCAAGCAGAGATTTAGGAAAAGTGGTACATTCAAAGACAGAATAATAGGAAGTTACTGGATATTTAATTTAGAAACGTTAATTGATATTTATTTGGAAATGTAAATCCCCTTTAGTTTTGCCTGTTCTAGATCTGATATTGCTTGTTGGTTTCTAATTTGGTGGGAATTGAATTGTATTAATTGAAAATTTGCCATAAATCTGATTTTCTCCTTTGGGTTTTCCGTCTGAATTTTTCTGATGGAAGTGATTCTTGTTTACGATGTTCTGTTTTTATTACCAAAGAAGAAAAGCCTCGATCCGCCTCTGCTTCCGTTATCTTTTAGGGGGAATTGTGATAGATGGCAGGAAAACAGACTGAGGAAATATTATACCCTTTGCAAGAGACATTTCAAGCACAAAAAGCCAAGTTGTGCCCTTTTAGAGCGCAATTCATCAAGAGCATAAACTGCAAAATAAGAAGTGCCATTAGATGTGTACAAACCGGCTCCCCAATAAAACATGACTGATGGCACGGAATAATTATGTGTATCCAACGCATATATTACCGCCGCCATATCTGCTCCCTCCTTAACCCGTACAGGTCAGAATCGAGAAAAATGAATCGAACGCTTCACCATTATTTTGTATTTTGCTATGAAAAAATATGGAAATATTAATTCTAATATAAAAGAAAGTATTACAAAAGTAGGAAAGCAAAAAATATCTATAAATACAGGTGCATCTCAATAAATTAGAAGATCATCACAAAGTTAATGTTTTTCACTAATTCAATACAAAAGTAAAACACATATATAGAGTCATTATACACAGAGGGATCTATTTCTATATATTATATAGAGTCTTTATACACAGAGGGACCTATTCATATATATTATATAGAGTCATTACACACAGAGGGATCTATTCCTATATATTATATAGAGTCATTACACACAGAGGGATCTATTCCTATATATTATATAGAGTCATTGCACACAGAGGGATTTATTCCTATATATTATATAGAGCCATTACACACAGAGGGATTTATTCATATATATTATATAGAGTCATTACACACGGAGGGATCTATTCCTATATATTATATAGAGTCATTACACACGGAGGGATCTATTCCTATATATTATATAGAGTCATTACACACAGAGGGATCTATTCCTATATATTATATAGAGTCATTGCACACAGAGGGATTTATTCCTATATATTATATAGAGCCATTACACACAGAGGGATTTATTCCTATATATTATATAGAGTCATTACACACATAGGGATCTATTCCTATATATTATATAGATTCATTATACACAGAGGTATGTATTCCTATATATTATATAGAGTCATTACACACAGAGGGATCTATTCCTATATATTATATAGAGTTATTACACACAGAGGTATCTATTCCTATATATTATATAGAGTAATTACACACAGATATGACTCTATATAATATATAGGAATAGATCCCTCTGTGTGTAATGACTGTATATAATATATGAAAATAGATCCCTCTGTGTGTAATGACTTTATATAATATATAGGAATAGATCCCTCTTAAATAAATTAACTTTTTGATGATATTCTAATTTATTGAGATGCACTTGAATATATCAGAACTCAGTTATTCAACTGATCACCCAACCGACACTTGGGTATCAAGAGGAAAAGGATATGGCTGCCTCCTGGTTTTTTATTTTACTTACAGTTCTCTGATTGGGTCAGTATTGGTCCTGGAAAGTCACGATTGATCTTGTGCTTTCTGGGATTTTCTTTTCAGGAAGGTGTTACTGGGTCACCCTAGATCCACCCCAGCTTTTAGATCATCAATGGCAAAGTCCTGCCATAGTGTATGATCTGTGACATTAAACTGTCTTCCACATCCTCACCTTTGTAGCAGTTTGTCTGTTCCTCACCCAGTTTGAAGCCTCTTACACAGCCGTTTCAGTGTAAATTAAGAACCTACAGTACATATGAATACGAGGCTCATTATCACTTGTTTGATAGTGTTATGACTGAAGCCTCACACCCTTACTGGGATGGACAAACCAGGGCATATGTAAAACCAGAACACAGGACCCAAAACAGGCTAGTGCTTGCCCTAGACCTGACCCTGATTTGTCCCTGCCTGAGGCCCCCTTCACACGCACGTGCCTCCGGTACGTGTTTGGTCCGTTTCCTCATGTACCAGAGACACGGGCACACGTACACCCATTAAAATCAATGTGTCTGTGCACATGTGCGTGTTCTGCCATCGACCGTGTGTACGTGTGGAGCATACGTGTGTCCTTGTGCTCCACACATCAACATGTCCATTTTTCTCTGGCATCACAAGTGTCACACGGAACTCAAATGGACCACCCGGAGGTGTGTCTGCCGCTGCTGTCACTTGCTGCCGACTGCCACTCATTATGCTCATTGAATATTCACTTCACTGCGGCCGGAAGCAGCAGCAGCGGGGGGGGGTCGGCAGAACCGGAGACCGAAGATCAGCACCACGGACAGCAACGCCAGGGACAGGTGAGCAGAAAGTTCCCGTTCTCCGTGTGTTATCACGGATAACACACGGAGAACACACGTGTGCCATAAACACGGCTCACGGAGGGCAAAACGCACCTCTGACACGTCCGTGAAAAATGTGCGTGGTTTTTCACGGACGTGTGAAGGGGGCCTGAAGCGGAGTTTGACACCCTAAGCTCACATAATGGCGTCCCCGCTCATTGACGGCTGACCCTGAATGTCCTTAACTGCAACCTAAGCTATAAACTAAATGTAAAACAAAAACAACAATAAACATAAATGAAATGCACACAGGTAGAGGGTGAGACACAGGGCTAGGAATGTGCAAACACGGTCATACAGGAAGGATGGAATCCAAGAAACTAAAATGAATAATAGAATGCGTGCAAACTCTACCAAACTTACAAGAAACAGAATAGTAGATAACTGGAAAGGGATTCATATAGGGAATAGCAATGTCTTAGTAAGAAAGTAAGAAGACCTTAACCGAGGAGCTGGGACTCCAGACAGCAATCCATTAGTCCATTAATAGCCCCTCCTAAAATGTGATTGGGTAAACATATTCTGTTTCTTCCTAGAAGCTGTGAATCCCAACCGCTCTAATTATCAGTCCTTTAGATAAATGTATGATTGTACTCACACTTCAAAGCATCAACAGATAGTTTTAACTCAGCCAAACGATGACTTGTAGAAAGAACAGGAGAAACGCTGTAGTTTTCTTCTAGAATCTTGTATTAAGTACAAAGTAAAGGCAGGTAAAAAGGAATAATCTGTACAGGGTTGTAGACATGTCTTCAGCAATGGTTCCTCTCTAGACTAAACTGAGGAAGAAAGGGAGGAGCATTCTATACAGAAGCCAACTAAGGGAGGAACATAGGGACAAACTTCATACAGTCTAAATCTACCTTGTAACAATAAGGAATTTCCTGATAGGAGGAAAAATATGCAATGCAAGAATTATATACAGCACGTTGTTCCCATTCATGGGAAACAATAAAACCAACTGCGAAAGTTCACGCTCATGAATAGAAGTGAAACAGGAAGGCATAGCAGACGAAAGACAAGACCCTTCAGCGGTCAGACCCACACAAAACAGGCTGTGGGTCAACCAAGAGGGAAACCAACCAACAACCAGAGATTTCCGGGTCAAACCCTAGAACCCCAGAGAGGAGCCATGACAGGTAGATTTCTATATTACTACAAAAAACCTGACTTTGTATATGTTTATCTAGAAGAATTGGCAAAAGCAAAGGGCAGAAACCAAATATTCCTGTAATTTAGATTTTGATGGCCCATCCATATATGACAAATTTCCCCCCCAATTTAGCTTTTGTGCCTCCCCTATTTCCTCATAGACTGTAAGCTTATGAGCAGGGCCCTCACTCCTCTTGGAATCTGTTGAATTTTGTTATTCTGTCATGTTTCATATTCTCAGTGCATTTTGTTAATTGATAAAAAAATAAACTATTATCACTTTTATCAACTGTTAACATTCTTTGCAGCTTTGTTCCACCCCTGTCTAAAACATTTGCACAGTGCTCTATCTAAAAAGTTATTAAATTATATAAACAAAAATATAGAAATAAAGTAATTGTTTTTCCAAAATTGCTACAATCCAGGATCTGGACAGTTACTGGTAATTTTTTTTCAATCTTTGGAAAACATTGAAGAACATTTATTTATGGAATAGAACACTATGTAATATCTTTAAAAAGAATGGAATATTTATATTTTTTTTTTATTATAAAGAGTAGTGACTTTTTCCATATTTTTGAGCGCACAACATAAAAATTCCATGCTACAGTGTGAATATATTTTCTTCGGGCTGACCCGCAAAGACCAATCCTTACTGGCCTTCTCCTCTCTTTGTGATTCACTCTCAGTTTCATCCATACCGGTAATGGCTAAGTTCACATGAAAGTATAAAAAAATCATTCTTAGTTGTTTTTTGCTATATTCAGGTGAAAATAATATCTAGCATTTTATATAATTTTCAGACTAAGTCAACTTTTTCGCCATTTCTCAGTCCATTCCAATAGAATAGTCAATGGTGTGATTAAAAACAACAACATATTAGGGCGGCTCGGTGACTCAGTGGTTAGCACTTCAGTCTTGTGGTGGCTCAGTGGTTAGCACTGCAGTCTTGTGGTGGCTCAGTGGTTAGCACTTTAGTTTTGTGGTGGCTCAGTGGTTAGCACTGCGGTCTTGTGGTGGCTCAGTGGTTAGCACTGCAGTCTTGTGGTGGCTCAGTGGTTAGCACTTCAGTCTTGTGGTGGCTCAGTGGTTAGCACTGCAGTCTTGTGGTGGCTCAGTGGTTAGCACTGCAGTCTTGTGGTGGCTCAGTGGTTAGCATGTTAGTCTTGTGGTGGCTCAGTGGTTAGCACTGCAGTCTTGTGGTGGCTCAGTGGTTAGCACTGCAGTCTTGTGGTTGCTCAGTGGTTTGCACTGCAGTCTTGCAGCGCTGGGGTCTTGGGTTCAAATCCCACCAAGGACACCATCTGCATGGAGTTTGTATGTTCTCCCCGTGTTTGCGTGGGTTTCCTCTGGGTACTCCGGTTTCCTCCCACACTCCAAAGACATACTGATAGGGACTCTAGATTGTGAGCCCCAATGGGGACAGTATTGCCAATGTATGTAAAGCGCTGTGGAATTAATAGTGCTATATAAATGAAAAAAATTATTATTAAATTATTATATCCAGCATAAACATGTCACTAAACTCACTTATTAAAGGTAAAAGTGTCATCAGGGAGAGAGAGTATTGCTTTTGTGTAATTTTTGACAAATATTTATATATATATATATATATATATATATATATATATATATATATATATATACTGTATACATAAAAGAATATTTAATAAAAATAAAGAATATAAATAAATGTTGCAATTTTCACACTGCTTTTTTAGACACCATCATCCTGTTGTTTAAAAAAAAAATTACATGGACATTATGTAGCGCTGACTGACTTACTCACCGCCCCTGCCAGGTCACGTCCTCCCCGCACTGTCCCAGCTATTCCCATGTACTGCTGCCTCCTTTCCCTCCCAGGCTCTGTACATGCCGCACAGGGCATGCCGCACAGGGTTCCCAGGAGTGCACCTAAGATGCACACATGCACACTGGTCCTCCTCTTAATGGGCCGGTGTGCCATTTCCAGGAAATGCCGCTCAGCCTATAGCTGAGAGGCACTGTGTATTTAAGTCATCTTCCCATTAGGGAAGGTGCCTGCGCTACCTATTCAGTTAGTCAGTAAACCAGTTTGCTAGTTGTCAGGTCCCGTTATCCCTGTGTCCGTCTTCTGCTTTCCCATATCTGTCTATCCCTGCCATACCCACCATTCCTGTCTGTGTCTGCCTGTTCAACCTGCCCCTCTCGCCCAGCCTGTACCCGTCTATACCTGAGTCAGTTACCTGTCCTAGAGGTCAGCTGCCACAGTCCCGGTCACTGCGCTCGAAGTGGTTTCTGGCATCTGCCTCGCGGTGGGTGCTTAGTTAAGCCCCTCACACTAAAGGATAATTCTGTATCTCCCCTGTAGTCCAGTGGGTCCACTGATCCCGATCGCTGCAACTACATCGACCACGAGCATTACACATTAGCAGCAACGAACTGGCTCTGATCCTATATTTATGTATTGAAGCATCTAATGAGCGTGTGCAAACGTCATTGTGAAGGGAGGAGAGAGATGTGAGCTGTAATAACACCTATTGTGATTGGTTCCTTGTGTAATCCTGCCTCTGCTGATAATGAGTCTGCTGAAAATGCTTCGTGAAAGGAGAGATCATATGAGTCTAGAGCAGCCCCAGTGGTCAGTGTGAAAATTGCAATATTACTTATTTTGTGGGAAAAGTGTCATCAGGAAGTGACATCATACTTCTCTATTTTTTTTTTATTTTTTACTTTTTTATATATATCTAACAATGTTTAATAAAAATAAAGAATTGAAAGCTTGTAATTTTCATACTTTTTTATAGACACCATCATCCTGTTGTTTAAATAAATAAATAGATAAATTAAAAAAAAATGCACATGTACATTAGCAACAACGAACTGGCTCTGATCCTATATTATGCATTGAAGCATCTAATGAGCGTGTGCAAACGTCATTGTGAAAGGAGGAGGGAGATGTGAGCTGTAACATCACCTATTGTGATTGGTTCCTTGTGTAATCCTGCCTCTGCTGATAGTGAGTCTGCTGAAAATGCTTCCTGAAAGGAGAAATCATATGAGTCTAGAGCAGCCCCAGTGGTCAGTGTTAAAATTGCAATATTACTTATTTTGTGGGAAAAGTGTCATCAGGAAGTGACATCATACTTCTCTATTGTTTTTATTTTTTACTTTTTTTATATAGTAACAATGTTTAATAAAAATAAAGAATTGAAAGCTTGTAATTTTCATATTTTTTTATAGACACCATCATCCTGTTGTTTAAATAAATAAATAAATAAATAGATAAATTAAAAAAAAAATGCACATGTACATTAGCAACAACGAACTGGCTCTGATCCTATATCATGCATTGAAGCATCTAATGAGCGTGTGCAAACGTCATTGTGAAGGGAGGAGAGAGATGTGAGCTGTAATAACACCTATTGTGATCGGTTCCTTGTGCAATCCTGCCTCTGCTGATAGTGAGTCTGCTGAAAATGCTTCCTGAAAGGAGAGAACATATGAGCATAGAGCAGCCCCAGTGGTTAGTGTGAAAATTGCAATATTACTTATTTTGTTTCTTAAATAAGGATTATGTTATGAAAATGAAATATATGGGCAATTTTTTTTTTTAAAGAAAATGAAACCCATTTTTTTGATGACACATTCCCTTTAAATAAACGATAGAACAGTCAAGAGGTGAGCGCTTTGTTCTATCTGTCAATACCCAGCATATAGCCAACTAGTTGAAAGAGATTTTTAATAGACCAGGCAGAACCGTCCTGGGCTTTCCTCCCATGGAGTCGGCTAAGCTCATTTCCAGGATTAATCAGAAAGTCAGCATATGTCAGCATCCGAGACGTTTCATGTATCAGCCGAGGTACAAAGACGCGAAGTTAATAATCGGGAGGTATTTGTCTTGTCTTCTTTCATTATTTAATTTGCAACCTACAGAGAGCAATTATTCTTCAGCTAAAACTTGTGATATTTCTACTTTGCGGATAAATCGCTCTTAATGACGACACATTTAGCAACCGCAGCAAAAATGTGATATAATGACCGCGATATTGAGTATATGTAAAAGAGAGTAAAAAAAAAAAAAGTTAGTTATGCTCAAGTTGAGTGAATTAGAAGTAATAGATCATTAAAAGTTGCATTTCCAGGAGGAATGACAGAGGAACCAGACATCAAATTGTAAGAAAATGTGCTACAAAATTAAATTTCCAGAAGGAGTAGCTGAGCAACCATTACAAGAAAATGTGCTCCAAAATTACATTTCCAGTAGGAGTAACAGAAGAACCAGACAAAGTGTAAGAAAATGTGCTCCAAAAATTACATTTCCAGGAAGAGTAACAGAGGAACCAGACATCAAATTGCAATACAATGTGCTCCAAAATTACATTTCCAGGAGGAGTAACAGAGGAACCAGACAAAGTGTAAGAAAATGGGCTCCAAAATTACATTTCTAGGAGGAGTAACTGAGGAACCAGTCATTACATTGCAAGAAAATGGGCTCCAAAATTAAATTTCAAGGAGGAGTAACAGAGGAACCAGACATCAAATTGCAAGAACATGTGCTCCAAAATTATATTTCCAGGAGGAGTAACAGAGGAACCAGATAAAGTGTAAGAAAATGTGCTCCAAAATTACATTTCCTTTAGGAGTAACAGAAGAACCAGACAATAAATTGTAAGAACATGTGTTTCAAATTATATTTCCAGGAGGAATAACAGAGGACCTAGACATCAAATTGCAAGAAAATGTGCTTCAAAATTACATTTCCAGGAGGAGTAACAGAGGAACCAGACATCAAATTGCAATAAAATGTGCTCCAAAATTATATTTCCAGGAGGAGTAACAGAGGAACCAGACAAAATGTAAGAAAATGTGCTCCAAAATTACATTTCCTTTAGGAGTAACAGAAGAACCAGACAATAAATTGTAAGAACATGTGTTTCAAATTATATTTCCAGGAGGAATAACAGAGGACCTAGACATCAAATTGCAAGAAAATGTGCTTCAAAATTACATTTCCAGGAGGAGTAACAGAGGAACCAAACATCATATTGTGCTCTAAAATTGTCATTTTAAGTACAAACTCCGGCAATTTACTTTAGTGCCATAGAGTTTGTGCAAAACTGCAGCTTGCGGGTGCGACAATCAGGACCCCGAGATATCACCTATTCTTTGGAGACATCTTGACTTGTACACCCCTAGATAATGAAGCCCATTTCATTACTTAAGACGATGTCTGCAATAGAACCAGAGCCTGGAACGCAAATGTGAATAGCGCCTCTGAAAGGAGACTGCTGTTACTGCGGCCATGGCTGCTACATACATCAAGGGCAGGAGGATTGGCTCATTTGATACAATGTATCAGTCTGGAGCCCAAAGAGCATTGTCCACACTGGATACAATCAGGTCTCATCTGACCAGAGAACATTCCTCCAGAACGTTTTAGGCTTTCTCAGGTAAGTTTTAGCAAACTCCAGCCTGGCTTTTTTATGTCTCGGGGTAAGAAGTGGGGTCTTCCTGGGTATCCTACCATACAGTCCTTTTCATTCAGACGCCGATGGATAGTACGGGTTGACGCTGTTGTCCCCTCGGACTGCAGGGCAGCTTGCACTTGTTTGGATGTTAGTCGAGGTTCTTTATCCACCATCCGCACAATTTTGCGTTGAAATCTCTCGTCAATTTTTCTTTTCCTTCCACATCTAGGGAGGTTACCACAGTGCCATGGGCTTTACACTTCTTGATGACACTGCGCACCGTAGATACAGGAGCTTTCAGGTCTTTGGAGATGGACTTGTATCCTTGAGATTGCTCATGCTTCCTCACAATTTGGATTCTCAAGTCCTCAGACAGTTCTTTGGTCTTCTTTCTTTTCTCCATGCTCAATGTGGTGCACACAAGGACACAGGACAGAGGTTGGGTCAACTTTAATCCATGTCACCTGCTGTAAGTGTGATTTATTATTGCCAGCACCTGTTAGGTGCCACAGGTAAGTTACAGGGGCTGTTAATTACACAAATTACAGAAGCAGCACAGGATTTTTCAAACAGTGCCAATACTTCTGTCCACCCCCTTTTTTATGTTTGGTGTGGAATTATATCCAATTTGGCTTTATGACAATTTTTTTTTCTTCATTGAAGACAAATTAAATGAAGATAATACCAAATAATTTGTGATTGCAATCATTTTCAGAAAGAAACTGAGTATTATCTGACAGAATTGCAGGGGTGCCAATACTTTTGGCCAGCACTGTAGATAATAGATAGACAGAGAGATATATAGATAGATAGAGGGGTAGATAGAGGGATAGATAGAGGGATAGATAGAGGGATAGATAGATAGATAGATAGATAGATAGATAGATAGATAGATAGAGGGATAGATAGAGGGATAGATAGATAGATAGAGGGATAGATAGAGGGATAGATAGATAGATAGATAGATAGAGGGATAGATAGAGGGATAGATAGATAGATAGATAGATAGATAGATGGATAGATAGATAGATGGATAGATAGATGAATAGATAGATAGATAGAGGGATAGATAGATAGATAGATAGATAGAGGGATAGATAGATAGAGGGATAGATAGATAGATAGATAGATAGAGGGATAGATAGAGGGATAGATAGATAGATAGATAGATAGATGGATAGATAGAGGGATAGATAGAGGGATAGATAGATAGAGGGATAGATAGATAGAGGGATAGATAGATAGATAGATAGATAGATAGATAGATAGATAGATAGATAGATGAATAGATAGATAGATAGAGGGATAGATAGATAGAGGGATAGATAGATAGAGGGATAGATAGATAGATAGATAGATAGAGGGATGGATAGAGGGATAGATAGAGGGATAGATAGATAGATAGATAGATAGATAGATAGAGGGATAGATAGAGGGATAGATAGAGGGATAGATAGATAGATAGAGGGATAGATAGAGGGATAGATAGAGGGATAGATAGATAGAGGGATAGATAGATAGATAGATATATACAGTTAGGTCCAGAAATCTTTGGACAGTGACACAATTTTGGCGAGTTGGGCTCTGCATGCCACCACATTGGATTTGAAATGAAACCTACAACAGAATTCAAGTGCAGATTGTAACGTTTAATTTGAAGGTTTGAACAAAAATATCTGATAGAAATTGTAGGAATTGTCACATTTCTTTACAAACACTCCACATTTTAGGAGGTCAAAAGTAATTGGACAAATAAACCAAACCCAAACAAAATATTTTTATTTTCAATATTTTGTTGCGAATCCTTTGGAGGCAATCACTGCCTTAAGTCTGGAACCCATGGACATCACCAAACGCTGGGTTTCCTCCTTCTTAATGCTTTGCCAGGCCTTTACAGCCGCAGCCTTCAGGTCTTGCTTGTTTGTGGGTCTTTCCGTCTTAAGTCTGGATTTGAGCAAGTGAAATGCATGCTCAATTGGGTTAAGATCTGGTGATTGACTTGGCCATTGCAGAATGTTCCACTTTTTTGCACTCATGAACTCCTGGGTAGCTTTGGCTGTATGCTTGGGGTCATTGTCTATCTGTGCTATGAAGCGCCGTCCGATCAACTTTGCGGCATTTGGCTGAATCTGGGCTGAAAGTATATCCCGGTACACTTCAGAATTCATCCGGCTACTCTTGTCTGCTGTTATGTCATCAATAAACACAAGTGACCCAGTGCTATTGAAAGCCATGCATGCCCATGCCATCACGTTGCTTCCACCATGTTTTACAGAGGATGTGGTGTGCCTTGGATCATGTGCCGTTCCCTTTCTTCTCCAAACTTTTTTCTTCCCATCATTCTGCTACAGGTTGATCTTTGTCTCATCTGTCCATAGAATACTTTTCCAGAACTGAGCTGGCTTCATGAGGTGTTTTTCAGCAAATGTAACTCTGGCCTGTCTATTTTTGGAATTGATGAATGGTTTGCATCTAGATGTGAACCCTTTGTATTTACTTTCATGGAGTCTTCTCTTTACTGTTGACTTAGAGACAGATGCACCTACTTCACTGAGAGTGTTCTGGACTTCAGTTGATGTTGTGAACGGGTTCTTCTTCACCAAAGAAAGTATGCGGCGATCATCCACCACTGTTGTCATCCGTGGACGCCCGGGCCTTTTTGAGTTCCCAAGCTCACCAGTCAATTCCTTTTTTTCTCAGAATGTACCCGACTGTTGATTTTGCTACTCCAAGCATGTCTGCTATCTCTCTGATGGATTTTTTCTTTTTTTTCAGCCTCAGGATGTTTTGCTTCACCTCAATTGAGAGTTCCTTAGACCGCATGTTGTCTGGTCACATCAACAGCTTCCAAATGCAAAACCACACACCTGTAATCAACCCCAGACCTTTTAACTACTTCATTGATTACAGGTTAACGAGGGAGACGCCTTCAGAGTTAATTGCAGCCCTTAGAGTCCCTTGTCCAATTACTTTTGGTCCCTTGAAAAAGAGGAGGCTATGCATTACAGAGCTATGATTCCTAAACCCTTTCTCCGATTTGGATGTGAAAACTCTCATATTGCAGCTGGGAGTGTGCACTTTCAGCCCATATTATATATAGAATTGTATTTCTGAACATGTTTTTGTAAACAGCTAAAATAACAAAACTTGTGTCACTGTCCAAATATTTCTGGACCTAACTGTAGATAGATAGATATAGGTATAGATAGAGGGATAGATAGATAGATAGATAGATAGATAGAGGGATAGATACATACATGGATAGATAGAGGGATAGATACATACATGGATAGAGGGATAGATAGATAGATAGAGGGATAGATAGAGGGATAGATAGATAGATAGATAGAGGGATAGATAGATAGATAGATAGAGGGATAGATAGAGGGATAGATAGATAGATAGATAGATAGAGGGATAGATAGAGGGATAGATAGAGGGATAGAGGGATAGATAGATAGATAGATAGATAGATAGATAGATAGATAGATAGAGGGATAGATAGATAGATAGATAGATAGATAGATAGATAGATAGATAGAGGGATAGATACATACATGGATAGAGGGATAGATAGATAGAGGGATAGATAGAGGGATAGATAGATAGATAGAGGGATAGAGGGATAGATAGATAGATAGAGGGATAGAGGGATAGATAGATAGATAGATAGATAGATAGAGGGATAGATAGATAGATAGATAGATAGATAGAGGGATAGATAGAGGGATAGATAGATAGATAGATAGATAGATAGATAGATAGATAGATAGATAGAGGGATAGATAGAGGGATAGATAGATAGATAGATAGATAGATAGATAGATAGATAGATAGAGGGATAGATAGATAGAGGGATAGATAGATAGAGGGATAGATAGATAGAGGGATAGATAGAGGGATAGATAGAGGGATAGATAGATAGATAGATAGATAGATAGATAGATAGATAGATAGATAGATAGAGGGATAGATACATACATGGATAGAGGGATAGATAGATAGATAGAGGGATAGATAGAGGGATAGATAGATAGATAGAGGGATAGATAGATAGATAGATAGAGGGATAGATAGATAGATAGATAGATAGAGGGATAGATAGAGGGATAGATAGATAGATAGATAGATAGAGGGATAGATAGAGGGATAGATAGATAGATAGATAGATAGATAGATAGATAGATAGATAGAGGGATAGATAGAGGGATAGATAGATAGATAGAGGGATAGATAGAGGGATAGATATATAGATAGATAGATAGATAGATAGATAGAGGGATAGATAGAGGGATAGATAGATAGATAGAGGGATAGATAGAGGGATAGATAGATAGATAGATAGATAGATAGATAGATAGATAGATAGATAGAGGGATAGATAGAGGGATAGATAGAGGGATAGATAGATAGATAGATGGATAGATAGATAGATAGATAGAGGGATAGATAGAGGGATAGATAGATAGATAGATAGATAGATAGATAGATAGATAGATAGATAGAGGGATAGATAGATAGATAGAGGGATAGATAGATAGATAGATAGATAGATAGATAGAGGGATAGAGGGATAGATAGAGGGATAGATAGATAGAGGGATAGATAGATAGATAGAGGGATAGATAGAGGGATAGATAGATAGATAGAGGGATAGATAGATAGATAGATAGAGGGATAGATAGAGGGATAGATAGATAGATAGAGGGATAGATAGAGGGATAGATAGATAGATAGAGGGATAGATAGATAGAGGGATAGATAGATAGATAGATAGATAATAGATATGAGATTAGTTAATTCGATTTCGTGAGTATTTTAACTGCAAAAAAGCGTCTTTTTACTGTACCTACAAAACCTATGAGAATTCAGAAATCTCATACACACGATTGCATTTTTTTCTTTCTTTCCTAACTGAAATAAAAACTGCTGTGTTTTTAAAGAAGCAGCGTCATCTTTCATTGATTTTGCAGCTTTTTTTCACCATTGAGATCAATGAGAAAATGCAAAAATGCTACAACGACGAAACTGCTGCATTTTTGTTACATTTTTGCTGCTTTTGTGGTGAATGAAACTGACATTATTAAACATTTATAGACTAAAAATGCAGCCATAAAAACGCAGCAAAACCTGCTTTTTGGAAACAGCTGGCTTTTTTACTGCCAAGAGAGTGAGTTTTAGCTGCAGAAAAAATGCAAGGTGTGAACACGGCCTTAATTTGTCGCTGTCCAATATTTAGCCCAAAAAGTGATGTTTAAAAAAAAATAAGAAAATAAAACACTATACACAAAACTGCCAAAAAGGAGTTAAAAAAAAGCTAAAACTTTTTGGTTACAATAATGCAACAAAGGCAAAAAAAAAGTAACAGAATGGTATAAAAGTTGTTTTTCGTAGCGCGGTTTGTCAGTTCCATTTGTTAGAGACCTTTCTGTCTGAGATGTGTGTTTGCGGCCCGGAGCTCGCTGCCCCATGAGCTGTCTGCGCTGACAGAGATGGAACGCTGTGACAAGCATGGCGGAGGGAAGATGCCGGGGTCAGCACCATTTCAGAGCTGACAGGTTAAATCACTGTAGTGTAGAATTGTTCTTATAAATACATTGCATGTAATAGATTTAGATGCAAGCGGCCATTTTTTGTTACAGAGCGGCTTACAATGGTTCACTAAACATTGAAACACATCCCTTCATCCTCCACTGAGACAGTTCCACATGGCAGCGCAGGATGGGCCCCTGGGTCATCTGATAACGGATCTTTCCTCCTCCGGTTTAAACAATTTTATAGATTTTCTTTTTCAGACTTCCCGAATGTTCCAGCATTAAGATGGATTTTATGCATAAGGTCTGCATTGTCCGCACCGATCGCCAGTGCGGGGGGGCTTATATATTATGGCTGTGGATTCACTCATCTCATTGCTCAGTGTCACTAAAGAGTAAAAGAGTGAAAAAGATAGAATCAATCAGTTCAGTTTCTGAATTATTTTAGTACCAAAAATATAGTATATATATATATATATATATATATATATATATATATATAATATATATATACAGTGCCTACAAGTAGTATTCAACCCCCTGCAGATTTAGCAGGTTTACACATTCGGAATAACTTGGCATTGTGACATTTGGACTGTAGATCAGCCTGGAAGTGTGAAATGCAGCAAAAAAGAATGTTATTTCTTTTTTTATTTTTTTTTTTAAATTGCGAAAAGTTTATTCAGAGAGTCATTTATTATTCAACCCCTCAAACCACCAGAATTCTGTTTGGTTCCCCTAAAGTATTAAGAAGTATTTCAGGCACAAAGAACAATGAGCTTCACATATTTGGATTAATTATCTCTTTTTCCAGCCTTTTCTGACTAATTAAGACCCTCCCCAAACTTGTGAACAGCACTCCTACTTGGTCAACATGGGAAAGACAAAGGAGCATTCCAAGGCCATCAGAGACAAGATCGTGGAGGGTCACAAGGCTGGCAAGGGGTACAAAACCCTTTCCAAGGAGTGGGGCCTACCTGTCTCCACTGTTGGGAGCATCATCCGGAAATGGAAGGCTTATGGAACTACTGTTAGCCTTCCACGGCCTGGACAGCCTTTGAAAGTTTCCACCCGTACCGAGGCCAGGCTTGTCCGAAGAGTCAAGGCTAACCCAAGGACAACAAGGAAGGAGCTCCGGGAAGATCTCATGGCAGTGGGGACATTGGTTGCAGTCAATACCATAAGTAACGTACTCCACCGCAATGGTCTCCGTTCCAGACGAGCCAGTAAGGTACCTTTACTTTCAAAGCGTCATGTCAAGGCTCGTCTACAGTTTGCTCATGATCACTTGGAGGACTCTGAGACAGACTGGTTCAAGGTTCTCTGGTCTGATGAGACCAAGATCGAGATCTTTGGTGCCAACCACACACGTGACGTTTGGAGACTGAATGGCACTGCATACGACCCCAAGAATACCATCCCTACAGTCAAGCATGGTGGTGGCAGCATCATGCTGTGGGGCTGTTTCTCAGCCAAGGGGCCTGGCCATCTGGTCCGCATCCATGGGAAGATGGATAGCACGGCCTACCTGGAGATTTTGGCCAAGAACCTCCGCTCCTCCATCAAGGATCTTAAGATGGGTCGTCATTTCATCTTCCAACAAGACAATGACCCAAAGCACACAGCCAAGAAAACAAAGGCCTGGTTCAAGAGGGAAAAAATCAAGGTGTTGCAGTGGCCTAGTCAGTCTCCTGACCTTAACCCAATTGAAAACTTGTGGAAGGAGCTCAAGATTAAAGTCCACATGAGACACCCAAAGAACCTATATAACTTGGAGAAGATCTGCATGGAGGAGTGGGCCAAGATAACTCCAGAGACCTGTGCCGGCCTGATCAGGTCTTATAAAAGACGATTATTAGCTGTAATTGCAAACAAGGGTTATTCCACAAAATATTAAACCTAGGGGTTGAATAATAATTGACCCACACTTTTATGTTGAAAATGTATTAAAATTTAACTGAGCAACATAACTTGTTGGTTTGTAAGATTTATGCATCTGTTAATAAATCCTGCTCTTGTTTGAAGTTTGCAGGCTCTAACTTATTTGCATCTTATCAAACCTGCTAAGTCTGCAGGGGGTTGAATACTACTTGTAGGCACTGTATATAATAGCTGTAGTAGCCGGAGTTGTCCAGGATAGTAACATATTACCTCACACAGAAGCTTCTTATACTATTAATGTCCTTCGTTGCCTATAGCAACCAATCACAGCTGCTATTAATAACCTGCAGCTCTCAGCTCCATTGACTTTAATGTAAGCAGGTTTTTTGGTGAATAACTGTAAAGCGTGGGGTTAACGTTTCCCCTCAAAACATAGTCTATGACGTTCCCTGAGTCAAATGAGGTGTCTGTGCAAAACTTTGTGATAGAAAAGTGACGGTGCGGATTCCTCTAGTGGACATACACACATACACACATACACACATACACACACACACACACACACACACACACACATACACTCAGCTTTATATATTAGATAATAGATTAATAGATGAAGAAAGAAAGAAAGAAAGAAAGAAAGAAAGAACTATTAAACTATTAAGGGCCCAAAGTAATATCACAATGTGACTGTAGGCTAGTGAGGAACAGGGGGCTCCTTTACTGTCTCTCATGCCATCCCTAACCTCCAGATTACCCCTGATGGTGAAGATGCTGGAGTCCCACGCCTTACTATTCTCCTGATCAGAATTAAACTCTTCCCCCTCCCCCCACCCCAGGAAAGGAAGGAGCAGGAGTGGGATGGCAATACATATTAATACAGAGAGGGAAAAATAAAAACTCAGACACGGCAAACTCACAGGAATAAACAGTAAGAACCTCAGAAAAAAAGCAAGAGAAGTAAGGCAGCAACAAAAGGACAACAAGAGTTAACACCACAGCCACTCACAGTAAAGAAGTACTACAACCTCCAGTAAGTCTGGATCACAACACCTCACCAGACCATTATAGGGAAGCAATAGCTGGCATTAAAGGAAGGGTCCAGCTAGCACATATAGGAGGGGAGCGACTGTGATTGGCTCCCACAGCATGTGATCAAAGGAGACTAACAAGCAGCCTTTCAGAGATTACATCATGTTATATTCACTTAATAAAGGCGCTAGTATGGCATTAAAATCTGTTATGAATAGAAAAAAAAACGTATAACTATCAATGTTTAAACAGAAAAGGATCAGACATGGATAAATAATGATATGTAAAGGGCCACTCAGGATAAAGTTTTGCAAGAAAGAAAGGAATCTGAGTTTTGAAGGGCCATACATAATCAATAAGTAATGAGTGCAACAATATTATGCAAAATATTTATTTTAGAAAATTATGACATGAAGCACTTACATTTTACATAAGACCATATTAATACAAAGATAGGTGATGAGTTACAGAGTCAGATATCCCTAAGAACAGACCTCAATAGCAGAAAAATATATACATGTATACATGGGCATAGCTCAAGTCCCCCTCCATATGAACATAATCAAATCATGCATCCAGATCTCCAAACAGAAGCCTTCGCATAGCCCCCCGAGGAAGCATTGCGAAACGCGTCGGGGCTTTCCTCTTTCCCCATAGGACCTCCAGCAGCGGTGACTTTGGCACTTCATATATGGGTAAGCTTGGTTCCTCCCTATAAGGCTGGATGTACTCTTCCTCCCCACTTGGGATTTTTTCTGGGTCTTCTGTTTGGAGATCTGGATGCATGATTTGATTATGTTCATATGGAGGGGGACTTGAGCTATGCCCATGTATACATGTATATATTTTTCTGCTATTGAGGTCTGTTCTTAGGGATATCTGACTCTGTAACTCAGGGGTGGGGAACCTCCGGCCCGCGGGCCGTATACGGCCCGTGACGACTTTTTATGCGGCCCCCGGGCACATTCCCGGGGACCATTGTGCTTTGGTGGCAGCCGCGCTTTTCCTGGCTGCCGGCCCTTTAAATCCCACAGCCTGATGCCCTGTGGGTAGATGCTAGAATGTACGGGCTCTCTCCAGATCCTGACTTCCAGGACCTGACTGCAGCCCATACATTCTAGGCTTATCCCCGGCCTGTGTGCTCTGGTGGGCGGGTAAGCAGCACGCTGCGATAAAGTCACACAGAAGAGCTGCAGCAGGTTTACCAGCCTCCCGAAACTGTGCTGTGTGTGTGACTCTCCCTCCCCCTCACTGCGAGTACTCAACCCATCGCTGCCCCCCCCCCGCTCAGTGCTGTGTACCCCCTCGTACTGTGTGTACCCCCCAATGCTGTATGTACCCCCCAATGCTGTGTGTACCCCCTCGTGCTGTGTACCCCCTCGTGCTGTATGTACCCCCCAATGCTGTGTGTACCCCCTTGTGCTGTATGTACCCCCTAGTGCAGTGTGTACCCCCTAGTACAGTGTGTACCCCCTAGTACAGTGAGTACCCCCTAATGCTGTGTGTACCCCTTAATGCTGTGTGTACCCCCTCATGCTGTGTACCCCCTCGTGCTGTGTGTACCCCCTCGTGCTGTGTGTACCCCCTCGTGCTGTGTGTACCCCCTCATGCTGTGTACCTCCTAGTACAGTGTGTACTCCCCAGTGCTGTGTACCCCCAGGTGCTGTGTGTACCCCCTAGTGCTGTGTGTACCCCCTAGTGCTGTGTACACCCCAGTGCTGTGTGTACCCCCTCGTGCTATGTGCCCCCTAGTGCAGTGTGTACCACCTAGTGCAGCGAGTACCCCCTTGTACAGTGAGTACCCCCTAATGCTGTGTGTACCCCTTAATGCTGTGTGTACCCCCTAATGCTGTGTACCCCTTAATGCTGTGTGTACCACCTCGTGCTGTGTACCCCCTCGTGCTGTGTACCCCCTCGTGCTGTGTGTACCCCCTCATGCTGTGTACCTCCTAGTACAGTGTGTACCCCCCAGTGCTGTGTACCCCCAGGTGCTGTGTGTACCCCCTAGTGCTGTGTGTACCCCCTAATGCTGTGTACACCCCAGTGCTGTGTACCCCCTCAGCGCGGTGTAACCCCTCACTGCTGTCCGTGCCCCCCCTAGTGCTGTCTGTACCCCCTGGGTGATGTCTATGCCCCCCCACCAGTGCTGTCCGCACCACCTAATGCTGTCCATGCTGCCACCAGTGCTGTCCATGCCACGGTGAGTGCTGCCTGTGTCCCCCTTATGCTGTCCATGCTCCCCAGTGCTGTGTGCCACCCCTCAGTGCTCTTAACTCGCTACTGCTGTCTGTACCCTCCCACTGCTTTCTATGCTCCCCAGTCCGTGCTCTCCTATTGATGTCTATGTTCCCCCAGACCTGTCTGTCTCCCTAATGCTGCCACCCAGTGCAGTCCGTGCTGCCACCCAGTGCAGTGCGTGCTGCCACCCAGTGCAGTGCGTGCTGCCACCCAGTGCAGTGCGTGCTGCCACCCAGTGCTGTGCGTGTCCCCAGTCATGTCTGTGCCACCGCCAGGGCTGTCCATGCCCCCTACTGATGTATATGCCCCAGCCCCTCCTGTGATGTATATGCCCCAGCTCCTCCTGTGATGTATATGCCCCAGCCCCTCCTGTGATGTATATGCCCCAGCCCCTCCTGTGATGTATATGCCCCAGCCCCTCCTGTGATGTATATGCCCCAGCCCCTTCTGTGATGTATATGCCTCAGCCCCTCCTGTGATGTATATGCCCCAGCCCCTCCTGTGATGTATATGCCCCAGCCCCTCCTGTGATGTATATGCCCCAGCCCCTCCTGTGATGTATATGCCCCAGCCCCTCCTGTGATGTATATGCCCCAGCCCCTCCTGTGATGTGTACTCCCAGTGTCTCCTGTAATTTATGCGCCCTGGCCCCTCCTGTGATGTGTATGCCCCCAACATCTCCAGACAGAGACAAACCTGGAAAAGCAGCTGTGAGAAACAAGATGATCAATATCACCGAACATTACAATCGCACCAAAGAGAAGCAGCTCCGGCCACCACAATAGGGGTGAGTTAATCGTTTGACCAAATATAGCAGGGTTATTTTTCAGGTTGATAATGTTGTGCGGCCCCCAAAGGTTAGTAGGAAATTCCAAATGGCCCCCGGCAGTAAAAAGGTTCCCCACCCCTGCTGTAACTCATCACCTATCTTTGTATTAATATGGTCTTATGTAAAATGTAAGTGCTTCATGTCATAATTTTCTAAAATAAATATTTTGCATAATATTGTTGCACTCATTACTTATTGATTATGTATGGCCCTTCAAAACTCAGATTCCTTTCTTTCTTGCATAACTATCAATGTTGAAGAATCCATTTACTGCATTTTAAGGTCTGAAGCTTTTAAATTACCTGAAGTGTCTCTCTCAGGATTGAATTGGCTGATAACAGCAAACAATGGAACAGATAAAAAATCAATAGTAACCATGGATGAGACAGACTTTAGTCCCTTTCATTCCTAGCATTTTTTTCAATATTTTTTTTTCATTATCATGTTCTAAGTTTTACAACATTTTTATTTTCAACATTGTATTTAAATCAACTTTTTAATTGCCTTTCACTAACTCCCCCCCCCCGTAATGTGATATCCATGGATTCCTATGGTAGTCAGGACCTGATGAAGGCGCTCATAGCTGCAAGGTCGATAAACCTGCTAAGCCCAAGCTTCATTGGGAACCATTATTTTCCCTATTTCGGCAATAGTGTGTTACTGCGTCTGCAAAATACTAAACAATAAACTAAAAAAAAAAATTAAAAACATGTTATAAATTAATAAAAAAAAATGGAATTAACCCCATCTTACTCTTCTTTGTTTAACAATAAAGAAATGAAAAATAAATAAATAAATAAAAGCTTGGAATCGCCACATCCGCAAAAGTTTAATCTTATTATAATCTATAATTATTTAAACAGTAGAGAAAAAAAACAAAGTTAAAAAAAACTATCAACCAACTATAATTTCTGGTTTTTAGGCACCACCCTACTCCCTAAAAAGCAATAAAAACATCATTTGTACATTGACTATGCATTAAAGTAATTCTCACTTCAATTTTAAAGTTTCTGGGATTCATTCTACTGCACCAATGAGAATTAATGAAATACACAGGCATGTGACTTCCAAAGCTATCCATAATTGTAATAAGCACCATCTCATTTATTGTCCTCAGAATTCTAGGCGTACCATCCATAAATTTAGGTGTTTCTTACATAATAGCAAATATTAAAATACATACAGTAACTGCATAGTAAATGCAGACACTCCCAGCATCCACCCAGCTTAGCCAAACAACCCCCACAAACAGTTCTTTGTTCAAAGAGTGGACTCTCACCCCCTATAAACAGGTTTTGGCAGGTTTAAAGATTTTTAACTCCTTCCTTACTTTAACACCATGTTACTATACTTGGAATTTGTTTCTCATTTCTCAATACATTATAGAGTGATATGTATGATTGATGCCAGAAACGCATTGGTGGTGTGGATTTATTATGGATTTGCTGGACCTGTCTTAAACATTTTGAAGAACTATACAATAAGTACATTTAAATAAACATTTATTGAGCCGCACCAGTCATCCTTTGGATTCAAAACTACAATTTTTTTTCAAGCTTTAGTATATTTATTGAAAAAATACTTTTTTTTATAAGTATGTTGTGACTTTTCGAAACACATAACTTTTTTATGTTTCCATCAGTGCAGTCATATGAGAAATTTACTATGGGTTTGTTCTTTGAGGGTTTTTCGGCAGCATTTTGGTGCATACTGTATAATGTATTGTTTGACTTAACTTTTTTACAGGACAAATGTAAAAAAAAAGCAATTCTGCCATTGTTTTTTTTTTGTTTTCCTCTTCTTCACATCCACTATGATGCGGTTTAACCAATGGGCTGGTTTGGTACTATAAGTTGTGATATTTATGTGATATTTAGGGCTGCACCGAATATATATGATTTTATGTTTATTTTTTTAACTATAGATACAAGTATCATTATTGGTATCTTCTATTGCAGTAGGGATAGAAGCATAATACGGTGTATATTTCTTAATTTAACTATTTTATTTATTTTAAATATAGATACAAAAATAAATGTAATTATGGTATTCTATATTGCGTCCTATTGCAGTAATAATAGAAGCATTTATATATATATATATATATATATATATATATATATATATATAAAATTTATATATTTATTTTGCATCTATAGCATTAAAAAAAGTGATAAAAAAAATCTATATAACATGTGTATATATATATATACATTTATTTTTTTATTTTATCACTTTTTTTAATACTATAGACACAAAATAAATGTAACTATTGGTGTTTTCCATTATGTTCTATCGCAATTAGGATGTGTATATATATATATATATATATATATATATATATATATATATATATATATATATATATATATATATATATATAAATTTTTTTTTATTTAATTTTCTCAACTTACTATATTTTTTTAAACATAGATTCAAAATAAATGTCATTTTTGGTATTCTCAACTCTGTTTATTATGTTCTATTGCAGCAAGTACGGTATATATATATATATATATATATATATATATATATATATATGTATTGAATTAAAGGGAACCTGTCATCAGAAATTTCGCCCAAAAGCTAAAAGATTCCCCCTCTGCAGCTCCTGGGCTGCATTCTAGGAAGGTCCCTGTTATTATTGTGCCCCATGTGAGACCAAAATAAAGCCTTTATAAAGTTCTACCTTTTTGTATGCAGCTTCTGTAAATGTGACACGGGGGGCGGGCTCTCCAGCCATCCCCGCGCATGCCCAGTGCCAGTCTCACAGGACTGAGCAGTGTGACCGCTGGTGACGTGTGCGCAGGCAAGTGATTATGGACGGGACTGTGACTGTTATCAGCAAGTACCCGGCCATAATCTCGTGAGCGCGCAAACCTCACCAGCGGTCACACTGTGCTCAGTGTAGATGCTAGACTGTATGGGCTGCTTCCAGGGATGACGTCCCTTTGTCATGTGATAGTATTTCGAACACGCCCCTATCACATGACAAAGGGACGTCATCCCTGGAAGCAGCCCATACAGTCTAGCATCTACACTGAGCTCAGTGTGAATGCTGGAGAGGTTTGCGCGCTCACGAGATTATGGCCGGGTACTTGCTGATAACAATCACAGTCCCGTCCATAATCACTTGCCTGCGCACACGTCACCAGCGGTCACACTGCTCAGTCCCGTGAGACTGGCACTGGGCATGCGCGGGGATGGCTGGAGCAGTGGGCGGTGCATCAGATATGGAAAGGAGCGATGGGGGCGGCATACAGGACCAGGAGGCAGAATAACGGACGCCAGAGAGCCCGCCCCCGTGTCAGATTTACAGTATCTGAATACAAAAAGGTAGAACTTTATAAAGGCTTTATTTTGGTCTCACATGGGGCACAATAATAACAGGGACCTTCCTAGAATGCAGCCCAGGAGCTGCAGAGGGGGAAGCTTTTAGCTTTTGGGCGAAATTTCTGATGACAGGTTCCCTTTAAAAACAATTTTATATATATATATATATATATATATATATATATATATTGCTGTTTTTAATTTAATTATTTCACTTTATCTTTTTGATATATAGATACAAAAGTAAATATCATTATTTGCATTTTCTATTGTGTCCTATTACTGTAAGGATGGAAGCATTATATATATATATATATATATATATTATATATATATATTATATATACATTATATATTATATATACATTATATATATATATATATATATATATATATATATATATATACACACAGTGTATATTCATAATCTTTATTGTTTTGTATATTTTTTTAACATAGTTTCAATAATAAATGCTATTTTTGGTACTTTCCATCAAGTCCTACTGCAGGAAGGTTAGGAAGATAATAGAGAAAATAGTAAGTCCATTCATGGGAAGCGGTTAAGGATGTAGTTGTGAAACAAACCTCTCAAAAAAGGGAAGACTTCCTCCAGAATTCTACTTGGTTACGATACCTGCCCATATAATTGTCGGAGCTTCTCTGTCATTACATCCATTCTTCTGAAACCAACATTTCCGTTCACAATTCTGGAGTCCCTGTTTTTAGAGCTTATTTATGTGTTGTGGTGTTCCTCAGTTATTCTTCCTGGAAATAACAATTAACAAATTAGTCAACATCATATTTATTTCCTTGCACCAGAGGGTGTGTCACTACATTGTCAGGAATGATTGGACACTGTATCTACGGTAATGCAATTTATTTACATATTACCAGGGAGAATAACAGAGGAACAGTCCAACTGGTATCCCTGAGAGGAGAGGCTTTGTAATTATCATTTCTTGGGGAATGCAAGAATTTTCTATAATAGACAAGTCATTGGATTTGACAATTCCCCTTTAAGCAGAGGTTGACGTACACAAATAACGAAACTGTCATAATATAATATTCGATTTCCAGGCTTCCGCGTGGTGCAGGAGGTCATGGTGTGAGTTAGAGCTGTAGTGACAGCCCCTCAGCGCTGCTTAGCACCACCGCACTGACAGCCATTGATATGCGTGTGGTCGGCCACGCTCGCTCCATACACTTTGTACCGTCACATTGACGTTTTGTTTAATCACAGCTGTTATATGAGCGGGATTCATAGAATTCACGCGATTTTCATTCCGTTAAAAAAAAACGTGGGAAAAACTGACACAAATATGGCGGCCGAGGGATAGAAATGATTAGATTGAAGAAAGCCTAACTTTTTCATTCCACAACAATTTTTATACCTTTGAATATAAAAAAAATCATATCAAACCTTCTTTACACATTGCAATGTTTTACATCAAATTGTAAAGCTTTTCTTAATAAAAAAAAACATAAAAATTAAATGGCTTTCTCTTTCAGAAACAGCGCCACCCCTGTTAGTGGTCTGTGCATGGTATTGCAGGTTCGCTTCATTCGCATAAGAATGAGAGTTCAGGATGTGCAGAGTTTTCACACATTTTTATACTTATATCTATATGCCATAATTTTTATTTATTCCCTGGAATTGAAGAGACCAAAAATTCTCCATGATCCGGCTGCCAATAAAACTTTTTAGTCATCCTGAAATCAATAGATGTCCTGATTTGGTGCATGGATAAGCACCTGTTTCTCTTTATATAAAGAAGAAAAATATTCCCTAAGTGAAAGAAAAAAAAAAAGTCAGATGGCTTTAAAAACACTCTCATTGGTGTGGGAGGTGATAACATGGGGAAAAGTTCCTGCACTTCCTTCACTGGGCATAATAGAGGATGTACATGGGAGAGATGATAGTAGCAGGCTATAACTGGAAAGACAGGTGATAACATGAGGAAAGGTTCCTGCACTCCCTACACTGGGCTAGATAGGGAGAGATGATAGTATCAGGCTGTGACTGGAAAGACAGGTGATAACATGAGGAAAGGTTCCTGCACTCCCTACACTGGGCTAGATAGGGAGAGATGATAGTATCAGGCTGTGACTGGAAAGACAGGTGATAACATGAGGAAAGGTTCCTGCACTCCCTACACTGGGCTAGATAGGGAGAGATGATAGTATCAGGCTGTGACTGGAAAGACGGGTGATAACATGAGGAAAAGTTCCTGCACTCCCTACACTGGGCTAGATAGGGAGAGATGATAGTATCAGGCTATGACTGGAAAGACAGGTGATAACATGAGGAAAGGTTCCTGCACTCCCTACACTGGGCTAGATAGGGAGAGATGATAGTATCAGGCTGTGACTGGAAAGACGGGTGATAACATGAGGAAAAGTTCCTGCACTCCCTACACTGGGCTAGATAGGGAGAGATGATAGTATCAGGCTATGACTGGAAAGACAGGTGATAACATGAGGAAAGGTTCCTGCACTCCCTACACTGGGCTAGATAGGGAGAGATGATAGTATCAGGCTGTGACTGGAAAGACGGGTGATAACATGAGGAAAAGTTCCTGCACTCCCTACACTGGGCTAGATAGGGAGAGATGATAGTATCAGGCTGTGACTGGAAAGACAGGTGATAACATGAGGAAAGGTTCCTGCACTCCCTACACTGGGCTAGATAGGGAGAGATGATAGTATCAGGCTATGACTGGAAAGACGGGTGATAACATGAGGAAAAGTTCCTGCACTGGGCTTAATAGAGAGTGAACATGGGAGAGATGATAGTATCAGGCTGTGACTGGGAAGACGGGTGATAACATCAGGAAAGGTTCCTGCACTCCCTACACTGGGCTTAATAGAGGTTGTACATGGGAGAGATGATAGTATCAGGTTGTCACAAAGAAGACAGATAACACGAGGAAAGTTCCTGCAATTCCTTCACTGGTCTTAATAAAGGTTGTACATGGGAGAGATGATAGTATCAAGCTGTGACTGGAAAGACAGGTGATAATATGAGGAAAGGTTCCTGCACTCCCTTCACTGGGCTTAATAGAGAGTGAACATGGGAGAGATGATAGTATCAGGCTGTGACTGGGAAGACTGGTGATAACATGAGGAAAGGTTCCTGCACTCCCTTCACTGGGGTTAAGAGAGATTGTACATGGGAGAGATGATAGTATCAGGCTGTGACTGGGAAGACAGGTGATAATGTCGCGGGCGGAGGAGGGGACGGCTGCCGCTGCTGCCGCGGCCGCTGCTGTTCGGTGGCTCGAGTGATGGGTCGGATCCCGAGGACTCGAGCGGCGCTCCTCGCCCGTGAGTGAAAAGGGGATTGATTTTGGGGATTTATTGTCCGTGACGCCACCCACGGTTGTGGTGATTGTGTGGACACCACCGCTGCTCTGTATGGGGATCCCGGGAGTGGTGGTATGGAGCAGCTAGATGTTGGCCCTCCCCTCCGTGGGTAGGGGGTTGGTGGTCCCGGGGCCCGATGATGGGGAGTTAGGATGGTTGACAGGCGGGTTATGGGGCCTGTTGAGGTGCAGGGACGCAGGGGCAGCGCTGTGCCGCACGGCACGGAGGTACTCACTCAGCCCAAGGATGATGACACAGTTCACGGTAAACAAGCAGCTGGTTGGACGGGTCCCTCGGACGGCTGCGGTGTTGATGTTCCCTGCAAGTTAGCGGTGACTGTCTCTTCCCTGCACCTAAATACGGTTGTTGGTAGCGATGGATTCCCACCGGTAACCCGCTCCCCAGCTTGGATATGAGCCGGAGGAGCCCCTCTTTTGCCCGCAGGCGCTGGCCCTGAGAAACTGGTGCCTTGGCGGTGGCGGTGTCTCTCCAATATGGTTGGACGGTTGCCTTCAATCGGGACTTTGGCTGCTGGGAGACCCGGAGGTCCCCTTCACTGACGGATTTGGCAAATTGTACGGCGACTCCAAGCCTTGCCGGGATCCAAAAGGCCCCTGCCAATGGTGCTGGCTTCTCTTTGTGTACCGGTCCGGTACCGCCGGGCCACCACCCGTCCACGGTCCTTACGGTAGACTCCAATAGGCCACTCCTGCAGACGGTCACCGCCGTCTGCCAACCTTGCTGTCTCAGTCTGGGGCACACACCCGGACCAACTTCAGGCTCAGTTGCTGTTACTTTCTCCTTCACTTCAACTCCTTTCACTTGCTCCTCTACCACTTCCCTCTCACTTCCTTCCACTCTCAACTTTATCTGCCCGGTTTTCCCGCCTCCAGGACTGTGTACTCCTCGGTGGGTGGAGCCAACCGCCTGGCCCACCCCCTGGTGTGGACATCAGCCCCTGGAGGAAGGCAATGAGGATTTTGTGTTCTGACCTTGGTGTTCCTGCAGGGAATGTGGGGTGCGTGGTGGTGTCATGACCTGTGACCCCTAGCTTGCCCAGGGCGTCACAATAACATGAGGAAAGGTTCCTGCACTCCCGTCACTGGGCTTTACAGAGGTTGTATATTGGAGAGATGATAGTATCAGGCTGTGACTGGGAAGACTGGTGATAACATGAGGAAAAGTTACTGTATTTTTCTTGTGGAGTCATTGAGGCTATACAGGAAGAGATATGACACTCAAGCTGTGACTGGTAACAGGGGTGATAACATGAAAACAAGTGCGGCCATAAAGAGAGACAGATGACATTAAGATACTGTTATTGGGGTCACGCTATGAAGAAAATATCCTGAACCCCCCCTGGGGACACTGGAGAGTGTTCAGGAGACCAATGTGTCAGAAGTATGTCACAGCCTGATGTGATCTCGGGGGGATCTAGGATAAGAAGATCAGTGTATTGTTGATTGCAGATCCACTTTAGCGCCAGCTCATTGTTTACCCTTAGTTGGTGCATATTTAATTCCTTCCGGTACTGAAGGGGTTAATATTCTTTTCTGTCCTGCAGTGATCTAACAGATAGTTGTAACCTCAGCTGCAGCCACTCCCTTCTGCTATAAATATCCACTTCTCACTCTTTCCTATGCCGGCTGTAGCTCATACCTGTGCTGTCCACTTAGAAGGAGCTAGTCTCTGGAGAAAGCTGAGATGTCGCTTCAGCCGTAGCTGAGAAGATCCTGCTGGAGTGTTATTTGTTGTGTCTTTCTCCACCTGTTTGTCTTTCCTAGTTCCTGTTATCTTATTGCAGTGGCACGCTGGCCTTCACTAGTCAGGGTGAGTTCAGGACAAGCAAGGGCCTAGGCATGTGATGGCGGACAGAGAGAAGGACCCATCTTGACATGTTAGGGGGTGAAGTGATCACCCTCAGGTGAGTGTTAGGAGGTGACCCAACTCCCTTCTGCCTAGTGTTAGATGGGCGGTGGAGGGCTCCAGCTGTCACGGCTGGTACTGTCTTCTTGCTGCAGCGCAGCCCTGGGTCACTTCTTTGCACCACCACCGTCTCTCCAAAGCAGGGGAAAGGTTGTTGGGACTTATGGTGCGGGACACATACCTTCAGGCCAGAGACCAGGACTTCCTCAAATTCTTTCTGGGCCACTTCCCAGCTGCCGACTGCAGCGGGCCCCAGTGTCCCCAAACACCACTCACAGACACAATATTTCTTAAACATAAACTTTTTTACTGAACACTTCAAATACATGCCTTCATGCCAATGGTGGGCACAAATCGTCATGGTTACAGGGGATATCAACTATACAGTTACATATAGTCCTGTGGACACAGGCTCCGCTACTCCCCGCAGTCGTTGTTATTAGCGACCGGAGCTGCATTATATTTACCGATCTGCCACTTCCCTGGTACTCGGACCTCCGAGCCCCTCATCCCCTCACTCATCTTCAAGATGTCGGGTAGAGTCATATAGTCCTTCAGGCGTCCGCCTCTCACACACAGGGACAGCTATAAGCCATGACGGAGGTTCCCTGGGGACGGCACTCTTCTGTCCTAGTTTGTCAGGAACTACTCCTTCTGCGGAGCTCACTGACCTTCAGCCAGGGGTCTTAGGGTATACGCCAGGGGGTGGCCACCCCCTTACACTAGCACCAGGGCCTTCTGCTGTATTGTTACCCTGGTGTTCCCTCTGTGTTATGCCACTCATCGGGTGTCTTCTCAGACCTGGCGTGACAGGTGCAGTCACATCGGGACACAATAATAGTTATAAACTGTGATGGGTAAAAGAGATGATAACTTGAAAACAAGTGTTTATTTCTCCCCTTGCAGTATTTGAGGCAACACATGGTGACAAAGTACATTGACGCATTTTTATTGGGGTCACACCATGAACAAAATTTTAGGTTTTTCAGGGTACAACGATAACAGTAAAAGACTGATGTGTAAAAGGGATGATAACATGAAACAAGTGCTTGTATCCTCCGTTGTATGATTACAGGCAATGCAGTTGTAGCACCCACGGGGCAGGGGTTAAATACTCGTCGCCGGGCTGGTGATGTCGGGTCCGGGATGTCACGGGTGGCCTTGCCCGGCTTTGTGGCCTCGAGGTATACAATAAAAGGAAGGGATTAGGATGGGTGATGGAGGATGTTGGGAGTAGTAGTTGTCTCGTGACGCCACCTGCGGTATGCAGACAGGGATTAGCTGCCGCTTCGGTCGCTGTCCTCTGGGGTGAGTGATGTCGCAGCTAGGATGTTTCAGCTTACCGTAGGTGAAGCTAGGCCCCAGGGAGGATGATGGAGATAGTAGTGGCCGTTAGCGCCAAATCGCAGGGTGACGGCGACGGCAATGAAGGGAATGGACACAGTAGTTGCGGTTCCAGGTCTTTACTCACTGTCCATAGGTTGCCCGGGAGGTGCCGGTCTCTGCCGTGTTGGGCTCCAGCCAATCCCGAGTAATTTAGAGATAGCCACCGGTGCTTGAAAGTGTCCTTTCCTAAGGGATGCCCCTTTGGAAGTGAGAAACCTGGGCTGAGCCTCCCGCTCCAAGCCTCGGGTCTCGTGAAGAAAGAGAGAAGAAAAGTGGTGTTGTGTCGCCAGAACTGTAGTCCCGACTTGACTGAAGATTGTGTAAAAGTTGCTCCTACTTCTACCCCAAGTGGTGCTCGCCCCCTAGGTGGTTATCCTAGTGACCGGGAAAGTCCCATGCTTTGTGATAGCCACCCCCCTCTCTACCCTAGTCCAGTACCCAGTGAAAAGGCACCTAATTGTATGTAATGTAGAATGTGGAACATTGGTGATTAACCCCCTCCTTACCCGAGATGAATACTGCACCTTAAGTGAGGTGCAGTATCCTGTGGCGACTGAAGCCGCAGGGGCGCCACACAGGGAGATAGATAACAATAACAAGTTGTTATTTGGATAAAACAGTGACAAAAATTCCCTATATGCTCATTAAGGCAATTCTGAGGAAAGATTTCTGTAATAGTCAGTGATGGGTAAAGGGGATGGTTACACGAAAAAAGGTTCAACCACTACAAAGCAAGTAGGGTAATCTGAAACCCATAATTAATGGGAGGTTCTTTTGCTAAGAACATGAACATCTTGGTCTACAGCATTCCCTAATTTCCAATGTGATCAATATTATAGAAAGTATCATATACTGTATATCCCTTTGCTAGCACCATAGGCAGAGCGGTGGCTCAGTGGTTAGTCTTGCAGTGCTGGGGTCCTGGGTTCAAATCCCACCGAGGACAACATCTGCAGGAGTTTGTATGTTTTCCCTGGGTTTCCTCCGGGTTCTCTGGTTTCTTACCACACTCTAAAGACATATGGATAGGGAATATAGATTGTGAGTCCCAATGGAGACAGTGATGCGAAATATGATGGCGCTATAAACTGTATTTTTTGAAAAAGAGGTGGAGTTTAAAAATGTAGCTTACCAGGGGGTGGTGGAGAGGGGTCACAGGAGGCAGGGGCAATGTCGTGCTCTGTGCTGCGGGTGTGACGCCCTGGACTAGCCAGGTAGCCACACAAACACCTTCCCCCCTTAATAAGGTGACAGCAGCCAACCTACAAAACCCTTGTCACCTCCCTCAGGGTTTGATGTACACACCAGGGGGCGGAGCCAGGCGGTTGGCCCCGCCCACCTAGGAGTGCACCGGCCCTGAGGCAGGAAAAACAGTGTAGCTCCCGGTGGGGAGCAGAGTGTGAACAGAGTAGCGAGTCTGGATTGTGAAGTGGAGAGTCAAGTTCAAGTGCAGCAGGCCTGAGGTGTCAGGCTTGCAGCGTTAACACTGACCAGTTCCGGGGTCGTAGCACTGGTACCGTGGCAAGGAGGCAGACGGTGGTGGCCGCCTGCAGGAGCTGGGATTACAGCCGGTGGAACCGTAAAGGACCGGGACCGGGTAGTGGCCTGCCAGTACCAAACCGGGGAACCGATTGGAAACCGGAGCACCAGGAGGGGTACTCAGACCCAGTACGAGGCCCAGAAATAACTGGACCGAGTCAAATCAACTGATTGAGGACTGGACTTTAGACCCTTTCCCACTTAAGATCCGACTGAAGACAACAGTCCAACGATAGGGGTAGAAAGCCACCGCCCAGGCATCGAGACCCCACGGGCCAGCGTCTGCGGGCACACGGGCTCTACTGGCATACATCAGGCTGGAGAGTGGACTACCATTGCTCAGGCATAGGAGTCATCATTTTCTACAAAAGTGAGGTGCAGGAGAAAGGCAGAAACCACCAACCTGAAAAGGGGAAAAGTGCAGCCGGCTGCGGGCACCGTCCACCATGTTGTTTGGTTTACCAGAGACTCCAGCGTGTTTGTAATAGTGAGTACAACAGTGCCTTCGGGCCGCGCACCAAACCGCACCGACACACCAGCACGCATCCATTCCCCCGCCTCAGCACCTCCCTCGGGCCCCCGGGACCATCATCCCCCTACCCACGGAGGGGTCAACACCAAGCTGGGCAACACCGTCCCCGGGAGCCTAGTCAACGGCAGCGGTGGTGTCCATCCATTCACCACAACCCGTGGGTGGCGTCACAAACTTAATCCCCAAACAACCGCGGCCCCGGCCGTGGACCTCTCCACCGAACACCACCACTCACATAGCGCCAGCAACTCCCTTTCAGAGCGACGTGACCCCCGGGTCAGTGAGGAGCTCAAGCCCACCCACCGACGAGCACGGATCTGAGTGGCTCGGCAGCCGGCCGAGCCCCGGGGCGGTACACGGGCACAGCTCTGTGCCACGGCTGTGGGCTCTGCTCTGTCCAGTGCTGCTCTGTGCGATCGGTGGCGCTGCTCTGTGTGGTGGGAGGTGCTGCTCTGTGCGGTGGGTGGCGCTGCTCTGTGTGGCGAGCAGCGCTGCTCTGTGCGATCGGTGGCTCTGCTCTGTGCGGCGGGCGGTGCTGCTCTGTGTGGCTCTGTGCGGTGGGCGAGGCTGCTCTATGCTGGGGTTGCGGGCGGTGAGGCACGAGCCATTCTGAAGATGACAGCTGTAGGGCTTCAAATAATGGTGCCCAAAGTCGGCGCATGCGCAGATGGAGCTCTCGGCTCAGGATCTCATCTGCGCATGCGCCTCTTCCAACCCATTGATGTCCCAGCAGTGGACTTAAGAGAAATGGCTCCTGGAGGTGGTGCGTGCGCAGATGTGATCTCAGCTTGTCAGGCGCCAAGTCTTTGAAGCCTGCACTGACGACACAGTGCTTTAAAGCCCGAAGAGAGCACCAGCACAGAGCAGCGCCCGCAGCCCCAGGACAGAGCAGCGCTCGCAGCCCCAGCACAGCGTTGCCGCCCGCAGTGAGCATCTGGGCCCCCAACTGCACCGCCTGCAACATCGCTGTACTTCAGCACTGCCTCTGCCTCCTGTGACCCTGCTCCGTTGCCGCCTTCCCCCGGTAAGACACTTTCGGATTATAAAGCGGACCCCATATTTTTTTTTACCTTTTTTTTCTCTAAATTTGGGATGCGTCTTATAAACCGATGCGTCTATAAAACCAAAAATACGGTAAGCAATGCAATGTGATGATAGTACCCAACAATGATCAGTATCCTCCGTTCTATGCATGTGAACCCTTCCTTTGCGTGTGAGCGGAGGTATAAATCACCGACACTTTGGTCTGTGACCCACATTTCAGATTCAACTCCGAACTACATTAGAATCTGAAATCGCTGATAGAGGCAGAAAAAGACGTCACCCAACAGCGGCTCCGATGTTGCTATATTTTTCCACGGATCGCACCTTTGAAGAGTCGGATCACACTATGAATTATCCACAACCTGGAGCTGAAAGTCTGACATTCTCAATTCACAGATCATTTTCTGCAAATACAAACAGGAAAATTGTAGCAAACACTAAGCTGGATATCACGTCTCCATTACCTATCGAGCTGCATTTATATCCTGATAGTCATGTAAAAAAGTCCACAAGATTTGCATCTTGCCTGCTGTCTACAGATTTTCTCATCTTGTATTTCTCCACCTGTTATGCCGCTGCTCCCCTTCAATCAGACATGTCTTTAATATATTCCTAAAATGACTGGTTTGGTCACTGATCCCATAAAATCAAATTAGTCTTCTTCTGCTGCATAACTCAGTTCCAAAAAGTAACTAATTGCAGTTACCTATCCCTGCACCCATTTAGTGACACTGTCCTTATGGTAAACCATAGACAAACCACTGCCTCCGCATGGTAAATACAATCCTCTCTCACTGCTATGTTACATTAATAGATTTAATCTTCTTCAGTATGTTCAAAAATCATATAGGTTACACCTTGTGGTGGTTTCATGGCTTTTATGTTATTTTGATGTGTATTATTTACGGGTATTTAAGGCACCCTCTCACATAGGGAGGTGCCTGAGCAGCGTCTGTAGCTAGTGTGTCTTGCTAGTGTGTTGTCAGGTCCTTGTGATCCCGAACCTGACCTGTCTGAAACCAAATTTGTTTGGTCTGCACCAGAATCTGAAGAAGAACCATTTCTGTCTGTTCCTGAAGTGTTATCCAAACCAGTCCTGCCTGTGGCTCTGTCTCTTTCCCACCTCCTCCAGTCCTAACTCCTGCCTGTGGGTCAGACTCCATCTCACCTGCTACCAATCTTGACTCCAGCCTGTAGCTTTGACTCCCTCTCGCCTGCTGTCAGTCCAAACTCCAGCCTGTAGCTCTGACTCCCTCTCTCCTGCTGTAAGTCTAGACTCCAACCTGTGGCTCCGACTCCATCTCTCCTGCTGTAAGTGTGACGCCCTGGGCAAGCCAGGGGTCACAGGTCAAGACACCACCACACACCCCACATTCCCTGCAGGCACACCAAGGTCAGAACACAAATCCTTGTTGCCTTCCTCCAGGGGCTGATGTCCACACCAGGGGGTGGGCCAGGCGGTTGGCTCCGCCCACCGAGGAGTTCACAGCCCTGGAGGCGGGAAAAACCAGCAGTTCAGTTGAGTGGAGAGTTGAGGAGAGAGTGGAAGGAAGTGAGAAGGAAGTGGTAGAGGAGCAAGTGAAAGGAGTTGAAGTGAAGGTAAAGTGACAGCAACAGAGCCTGAAGTTGGTCCGGGTGTGTGCCCCGGACTGAGACAGCAAGGTTGGCAGACGGCGGTGACCGTCTGCAGGAGTGGCCTATTGGAGTCTACCGTAAGGACCGTGGACGGGTGGTGGCCCGGCGGTACCGGACCGGTACACAAAGAGAAGCCAGCAACATTGGCAGGAGCCTTTCAGATCCCGGCAAGGCTTGGAGTCGCCGTACAATTTGCCAAATCCGTCAGTGAAGGGGACCTCCGGGTCTCCCAACAGCCAAAGTCCCGATTGAAGGCAACCGTCCAACCAGATTGGAGAGACACCGCCACCGCCAAGGCACCAGTTTCTCAGGGCCAGCGCCTGAGGGCAAGAGAGGGGCTCCTCCGGCTCATATCCAAGCTGGGGAGCGGGTTACCGGTGGGAATCCATCGCTACCAACAACCGGTATTTAGGTGCAGGGAAGAGACAGTCACCGCTAACTTGCAGGGAACATCAACACCGCAGCCGTCCGAGGGACCCGTCCAACCAGCCGCTTGTTTACCGTGAACTGTGTCATCATCCTTGGGCTGAGTGAGTACCTCCGTGCCGTGCGGCACAGCGCTGCCCCTGCGTCCCTGTACCTCAACAGGCCCCATAACCCGCCTGTCAACCATCCTAACTCCCCATCATCGGGCCCCGGGACCACCAAACCCCCTACCCACGGAGGGGAGGGCCAACATCTAGCTGCTCCATACCACCACTCCCGGGATCCCCATACAGAGCAGCGGTGGTGTCCACTCAATCACCACAACCGTGAGTGGCGTCACGGACAATAAATCCCCAAAACCAATCACCCCTTTTCACTCACGGGCGAGGAGCGCCGCTCGAGTCCCCGGGATCCGGCCCATCGCTCGAGCCACCGAGCAGCAGAGGCCGCGGCAGCAGCGGCAGCCAGACCCGAGCTGTGGGAGAGCGCAGCGTTGCCACCCTCCTCCCCGCCCGCGACAACTTGGCGTCACGAACAGGATCTTACCGCTCTGCCGTCTGGTAGAGGTGCGCCTTGTTACCGCCGGAGGTGTCCGGCCGGAAAATTTCAGAAGCCGCCATCTTTGGCGCGAAAAGTTCCCGCTCGAGCGTCTTCTCGAGTAGTGGAGGCGCAAAGGCCAAAACCCCGCCCCGATAGAGGAGGAGCCGGAAAAAGGCTAAGGGGGATACGGATGGAGAGATGGCAGCGTCCTCGAATTGGAGCGCGGGAGTACCCGCGACCGGGGCATCCAAGCTCTGGGGGAAACGAGGAGGAGTAGCCTTTGAAGACTGCGGCCCCGGTGAGCTCCCCGCCGGGACCGCTGAGTGGCTGGAGCGGGAGTTGGGTCGGTTCTGCTTGAAGGTGAGGGCGCAGAGCCTGCAGCAGTTGATGGATTGGAAGGCGGAGATGCGCAGGATGGTTGCCGTAGTGGGGGCCCGTGAGCAAGGGGCCGCTGCAGCCGTGCCGCATCGCGATCAGTCCACCCAAACCCCAGAACCAGCCCTGATTGAGTGGGAGACGGACATCAGCACTGCGGCCGAGGGTCCGGAGAGAATGCCGTTGATGGGAGAAGAGGTCCAAAGTATGCTGCCTCCGCCACCGTTCCCAACGGCTGTCAGTGGTTCGGGGTTGAACTGCCAATGGAGGGAAAACCCCATGTACCGCTCGGTCCCTGAGTGGGCTGACCCCCTGCGGTGGTAGCCGCCTCAAGGTCAGCGGAGACCCGCTGCAGTAGTCCCCGTTGGGACCACCTGTGTGTGTTTGTTGGAAAAGTTTAAAAGTTGTTGAGAAAATGAAAATGATTACCGAACAGTAACCTGATTGTCTGCATCCGTGATTTGCAACCGGCCATTGCCGGCACCGTTGTCCCCGTGGGGACCGCTCAAAGTTGCGTAAGGGACTCCTTACGGACAAGCCCGTGAACTTGCAGGGCAACCACAAAAGTTAGTGGCTTGTAAATAAAATGTTTTGTTACCACTGCCACCGTACCGCTTCCGGAGAGGCAGATTGGAGGGAGGGCCCGCAGTGGAGCAGGCTGGGGCCCAGCCACCACAGGAACCGGTGGCTACCCTCTGGGGGTTCCAGGGGCTCCCCATGGACGTGGGTCCCCTGGAAAGGACAGATCCCGCTCGGGTAACTTGGTTCAGGAGTGGGGTCAAGGGGTGCTGCCTGTTTCTTAGGGGCAGCATCAGGGCCAGGTTACTTGGGTGGGAGAGAGCGGCAGCAGCAACCGTTTAAAATGTTACCGTAACGTTTAAGCAAAGTGCCTCCCACTGTGGGATGATGTTAATATATTTGTATGTGTTACTGTTTTCTTATCTTTTCAGAAAAAAAAAAAAAAAGGAAAATAAAACCGGTGTTGGACGGGCAGCCCGAGGACGGTCTGCGTTTTGCTAAGGGGGAATGTGACGCCCTGGGCAAGCCAGGGGTCACAGGTCAAGACACCACCACACACCCCACATTCCCTGCAGGCACACCAAGGTCAGAACACAAATCCTTGTTGCCTTCCTCCAGGGGCTGATGTCCACACCAGGAGGTGGGCCAGGCGGTTGGCTCCGCCCACCGAGGAGTTCACAGCCCTGGAGGCGGGAAAAACCAGCAGTTCAGTTGAGTGGAGAGTTGAGGAGAGAGTGGAAGGAATTGAGAAAGAAGTGGTAGAGGAGCAAGTGAAAGGAGTTGAAGTAAAGGTAAAGTGACAGCAACAGAGCCTGAAGTTGGTCCGGGTGTGTGCCCCGGACTGAGACAGCAAGGTTGGCAGACGGCGGTGACCGTCTGCAGGAGTGGCCTATTGGAGTCTACCGTAAGGACCGTGGACGGGTGGTGGCCCGGCGGTACCGGACCGGTACACAAAGAGAAGCCAGCACCATTGGCAGGGGCCTTTCGGATCCCGGCAAGGCTTGGAGTCGCCGTACAATTTGCCAAATCCGTCAGTGAAGGGGACCTCCGGGTCTCCCAACAGCCAAAGTCCCGGTTGAAGGCAACCGTCCAACCAGATTGGAGAGACACCGCCACCGCCAAGGCACCAGTTTCTCAGGGCCAGTGCCTGCGGGCAAGAGAGGGGCTCCTCCGGCTCATATCCAAGCTGGGGAGCGGGTTACCGGTGGGAATCCATCGCTACCAACAACCGTATTTAGGTGCAGGGAAGAGACAGTCACCGCTAACTTGCAGGGAACATCAACACCGCAGCCATCCGAGGGACCCGTCCAACCAGCCGCTTGTTTACCGTGAACTGTGTCATCATCCTTGGGCTGAGTGAGTACCTCTGTGCCGTGCGGCACAGCGCTGCCCCTGCGTCCCTGTACCTCAACAGGCCCCATAACCCGCCTGTCAACCATCCTAACTCCCCATCATCGGGCCCCGGGACCACCAAACCCCCTACCCACGGAGGGGAGGGCCAACATCTAGCTGCTCCATACCACCACTCCCGGGATCCCCATACAGAGCAGCGGTGGTGTCCACTCAATCACCACAACCGTGGGTGGCGTCACGGACAATAAATCCCCAAAACCAATCACCCCTTTTCACTCACGGGCGAGGAGCGCCGCTCAAGTCCCCGGGATCCGGCCCATCGCTCGAGCCACCGAGCAGCAGAGGCCGCGGCAGGAGCGGCAGCCGGACCCGAGCTGTGGGAGAGCGCAGCGTTGCCACCCTCCTCCCCGCCCGCGACATAAGTCTAGACTCCAACCTGTGGCTCCGACTCCATCTCTCCTGCTGTAAGTCTAGACTCCAGCCTGTGGCTCCGACTCCATCTTGTCAGCTGTCAGTCTAGACTCTAGCCTCTGGATCTGACTCCATTTCGCCTGCTGTCGGTCCATACTCCATTTTGTGGTTCCGACTTTGTCTTACCTGCTACTGTAATAACCTGCAGGTGACGGGATACGCAAGGACTGCACGGAACCACGGGGGTTAATCAATGCAAATTTAATAATGTATTGCACAACACAGGTAGAGGAAAAGTGTGGGAAGGGGAGAAAAGCGGGAATGTGCACAGCAGTAGAGATAATGCAATATACATACAACTACTTTGAAAAACTTGTCAAGGGTAGGAAGCCTCAGATTGTACTCCCAAAAGCAAAACACAGAAATCCTTATTAAACAAAAAAACGCAGAGTCCTTGTTACCTTACTTGTATAACACAGTGCAGAGTCTTTTCCTATCTGTCCCTAACTAAAAGTAGTGTGCACACTTAACTGCAGGTTTCAGCGTGGGGTACCTCGTCACCGTTGGGGCCAATATTCCGCTGGCAGACACCTCTAAAGTTCAGTCTTTGTCCCGGGTCTGTAACTTGCACGTGCTACCTGGCTCCTCGCTCCACATCCAGCCTCTTTGGATCTGTAATTTTGTAATTTGCACGTGCTGCCTGGCTCCTCGCTCCACATCCAGCCTCTTTGGATCTGTGTCTTGGGGGGGACACCACGCAACACTCTGAGGTACTTGGACCTCGGAAAAACAGGGCAGACTGAGGCCTTCTATCTTACAGCCCACTCCAGCACACTCCTCTCTGCCAAACAGCCACATGTAGACTCCTCCTCCTCCTGTTCCAGACTCAATCAAGTCACTTGAGCAGCAGGACTTTTTCCCGCTGTCCTCTGTTTTGACAGCAGGTGGCAGCATAACACAAGGAAGTCCACCAAACAGTCTTTTAACATATATATATATATATATATATATATATATATAAATGTTAACAGGTCTTACATTTCCCCCCCTCTTTAACCTCGGCCATCCCGGCCGATACACTCCTGAGGCACTCTGCAAGGGGGCACACGGTGGCAACTCCTGGCCTGCTTCACAACCTGTTGCTTGGGAGCCAATGTCGTAAAACAGGATCCAGTGACAGAACACACAAATTCATCTGCCAAGTACCGATCAGGGGGAATACCAGCATTAGCCCGCTCAGTCCGGCGTGGTACTACGGCTAAGTCACCAGACGTCGGCGCCGTATCAGGGAGTACAGTATTCTCGTCCCCATCTCTGGCGATTGGTGACTCCTGCTCTGCAGGGGTGGCACCTGTGTCTTGAACGGATGGGGGCGTGGATCTCTCCCAGTCTGCTGGGTTGGTCGGGGCCCGCCACCATTCTTCATCGTCAGAGCCCTCTTCGAGGGTAACAGGAACGGGCACGGGCACCGTCTCCGAGGTACTTTGTCTGGTCCTGTCTTCTGAATAGCAGGGCCTCAGCATATTGCGATGCAGGATGAGGGTGTCGCCTCTTCGCTCACCTCTCACTTCGTATACTGATCCATGGGGCGAGATTCTTCTGATCACAATGTACGGCTCTGTTTTCCAGCGCTCACTCAACTTGTGTCTCGGGTGTTTCTCTGCAACTAGTACTCTGTCTCCTGGTAAGAACGGGGTTTCACACACAGGTTTCCGCTGCGGGTGTGTCTTTTCTTGCAACCGCTTGGTGACAATTCGATGGATAGTCTCCAGCCGTCGACGGTGACAGTCAACCCAGGAACCTACGCTCTGACCTTCACTGATCTCGGGGGGAGCCAGGTTGAGCTCTTCAATGCCTCTTCCGGCTCTTCCAAACAGTAGTACGTATGGGGTGTACCCAGTGGTGGAGTGGACACGATTATTGTACGCCCACACGAGTTCTGCGAGATAGCCGGGCCAGTGATTCTTACGATCATCCTCCAACGTGCGTAGCATTTGTAGGAGGGTCCGGTTAAATCTCTCGCAGGCTCCGTTGCCCTGTGGATGATAAGGCGTAGTCCTTGACTTCTGCATTCCGTAAATCCTTTGCAGCTCTCTCATGACACTGCCCTGAAAGCAAGCCCCTTGGTCGGAATGTATTCTTTTGGGGCAGCCGTACACCCGGATAAAGTCATCACTGATGGCTCGAGCAGCTGATTCAGCCGTCTGATCTCTGGTGGGCGTCACCACCACAAATTTGGAGAAGTGATCTGTCATCACAAGGCAGAACTGATAGCCCCGGTGGGAGTGACCAATCTTGAGATAATCGATCATGAGTACTTCCAATGGCTCTTTGGTTACAATAGTCTGTACTGGTGCTCGCTGTGGGGGAGCTTTACTTAACTCGCAGGAACGGCACAGTTTACAGGCCTTCTCTACTGCCCGAAGCATCTGAGGACAGTATACTATTCTTTGCAACCACTGGTAAGTCTTGTCCGGTCCGAAATGGGCTCCCTTCTCATGCGCCTCTCGGGCCAATGGTACTGCCATCTTCTGGGGTATCACTACTTGCCACCGTACTTCCAACTCTGTAGCTAGGTGCACCTTCCGATACAGCATCCCTTCTTGCACCGACAGCTTATCCCACTGGCTGAGAATCTGGAGGGCCACGTGCGACAGCGTGGCCCGTATTTCCTTTCTAGGCTTGCGCTGCTGGATCACCCACTCTTTCACTTGAAGCAGTTCTGGGTCAGATGACTGGATTTTCACCCATTCCTCTCTGGTTTGGCCAAGCAGGCGTGATGTCGTGCCCGACGTAATTTCCAGCATACGAGCCTCTACCACTTGAGCGGTGAATTTACTAAAGTCCGGAATTTCGTCTTCCTCCAACTGTTTATCTCTCTCCCCCACTGGGGCTTCGGTGGTAACACGAGAAAGGGCATCCGCATTCTGATTTTCATGCTTAGAGCGGTACTGCACATGAAAATTGTATCTGGAGAGTCGTGCCAGCCACCTCTGTTCCATTGCTCCCAGTTTGGCGGTGGAGATGTGAGCCAGGGGGTTATTATCCGTATAGACTTCAATTTGAGCTCCCGTGAGATATTCCGAGAACCTTTCGGTTATTGCCCATACTAGTGCCAGTAACTGCAACCGAAAGGAACTGTAATTCTTGGGGTTGCGCTCGGCTTCTCGCAACGTCCGACTTCCATATGCAATCACCCGTTCAGTACCATTCTGTACCTGGGCCAGTACTGCACCCAGGCCGTAGAGGCTCGCGTCTGTATACAACCGAAAGGGGAGGTTATAGTCTGCATAGGCAAGCACAGGGGCGCTAACCAAGGCCTCTTTCAATCGGTGTAAGGCTTCTGCTTGTCTTGGTCCCCAGCAAATTTTCTGTGCTTTTGGTCCTTTTGCAGTGCCTCGGAGCAATTCGTGCAAAGGTTCTGCCTCCTTCGCGAAATCTTTGATAAAGCGACGGTAATAACCGGCTAGCCCCAGGAAAGCTCGAACCTCCCGCACTGTGCTGGGTGTGGGCCATTGTAGCACTGCTCTCACTTTCCCATCGGAGGGCTGTACGCCGGCTTCCGACACCTTGTGTCCGAGATATTCAATCTCTTCCTGAAAGATCCGACATTTTTTTGGTTTTAGTTTAAGCCCATGGGCCCGTAACCGCTGCAACACTTGGCCCAGGTTTTCTAGATGTTTCTCAAAGGTTGCAGAATACACTACTATGTCGTCCAGGTAAATCAATGTGGCCTCGAAGTTCATGTCTCCAAGGCAACTTTCCATGAGGCGCTGAAAAGTTCCTGGGGCATTATTTAGTCCAAACGGCATGCGATTGAACTCGAAGAGTCCCATGGGTACAATAAATGCGGTCTTGGCCTTGTCTTTCTCTGCCACAGGGACCTGCCAATATCCGCTGGCCAGATCGAGGGAGGAGAAGTAACATGCCTTTCCCAACGCCGACAGGGACTCCTCTATCCGGGGCAGAGGGTAGGAATCACGAACCGTGCATCCATTAAGCTTGCGGTAGTCAACACAGAAGCGGGTAGACCCATCCTTTTTCTTGACCAGCACGATTGGGGCAGCCCATGGACTCTGACTTTCTCTTACCACCCCGCTCTTCAGCATTTGCGCCAAGAGCTCTTTCACCTCTTGGTAGTACTTTGGGGGTATTTGTCTGTACCTTTCCCTGATCGGTGGGGCATCTCCTGTGGGTATTTTGTGCTGAATCTTGTCAGTACAGCCGAAATCTTCTGCGTGACGGGAGAACGTGGCTTGATTCTCCCAAATAAAGTCCTCTATGGCTTGGACTTGCTCCGAATCGAAGGGGCTCAGGTCCACTCCCATCTGCCCTAAGATGACGCGACTGTTCCATTGATCAGTGGGTTTCTCTTTTCTTTCCATAGAAAGAGCCCAAGTCCAGGCTTCCCCTGCCATGGGCTGCAATTCAATCGATTCTGCAGCCGCCACCTCTTCAGGCGCCAGGTAGACATGGGCCAGAACAACTCCCGAGGTCAAGGTGTAGGCCTGTTCACCGGTGTTCACGCAACGGAAAGGGACCCTTCCATTTCTTACTGTTGCTAAAGTGCGAGCCACCAACGGTTCGTCTCCGTTCTCTTCACCACGGTAAGGCTCCACCAACACCTCCATCCCCTCGAGTGTACGGTGGGCCCCGACTGGCAAGGTGAGGACTGTCTCACGATTTGGAGGTAGAGTAATTGTTGTCTGTCTTGGGACTCGAACCCTCCCCGCCGGGTAGCGGCTCCCACCATTCTTCCACAGTCCTCGGGCACGGATAAGGTGTTGGAAGACCTTTTGGGCAGGCCTGTTAGCAACTGTCGTCTTCCAGTAATCACAGCCCCCCTTGTTGAAGAACAACTGGTCTAATTCTTTCAGGACGTTCATGCCCACGATAGCTGGCACCTCTCTGTCGTACCGGCCCTCCGTTAACACAATCCCTTTTTTGCCTAAGTTCTGGCCACAGGCACGTATGTTCATCCACACGACCCCTACAACCGGAATGGGAAGATTGTTTGCAGCCCTCAGTTTGATATGTGCCCCTTTGTCAATGGATACAGTTTGTCCAAAATGTTGGTAGAAGAACTGTTCTGGCATGGTGGTCACTTGGGACCCAGTATCCATCAGACATTTTACTTCTTTCCCTTCAAATTCGGCCGTGATCGTCGGCGTGCAGGCTGCTATATCTTCAGGGCGTTGGTTTTCTCTAAGCTCAGTTGGTCTCCCCACCATGTGCCCATCCATGGAGGGAGGCACTAGTTTAACGGCGGTCTTTCTTGCGACGTCTTCCTCTCCGGACAGTGTCGGAATAAATGGTTCCGATTTCCACAGTTCCAACACTGGTAGTCTCCAGCGGGTCTCGGTCGTCTCTGCTCGATCTGTCCCCTCTCTTCTTGATAGGTATGCGTGCGGGTATTCGGCCGCGGTGCTGTCGTTCTTACTTCTGACGCCGGGGCTTGCATATTCTTCAGCAACTCTTGTAGAGCAGTAACAGTCTCTTGTAACTGATCCACTTTAGCCTCAAGTTGGCTCAGTTCTCGGTTTTTCTCACCCGGGACTACCTTATGCATAAAAACTTCACCCAAGGCGTTCTGCGGGTCGCAATTTTCAGTTTGTGTGCGGGAGACTGCTTCTTCCAATATCTCCTGGAAAGTTAGTTTTTTTTCTACCCTGAGCCGTTCACGGAGGGCACCTTTGATCTTGGGGTTATGTAATCCGCGGAGGAATTGATCTCGCAGAGTACGGTCAGCATAACCGGGGGTTTGTGCTAGCTCTGGCTCTGCTGTAAGTATTTGTCTCATTATTCTCTGGAGTGCATTTGCATACTGTGGCAGACCTTCTTCTTCACCCTGCAGCCTGTAGAACAGTTGCGCCTGTAAATCTCCTGCTTCTGGTTTCCCGCCATACACTCTCAAGAATCTTCACCACCTGCTCTAACGTCTTTCGTTCACTCTCAGGGCGCAATAAAATAGTCTCTTGAGCATGGCCTTCAAGGGCAATCAACAATATCTCCCCTTGATTTTCTGCAGTCACTCCTGCTACTCTCAACATGCCCCTCACTCTCTGCGCCCAGTCATGGAGAGGTACATTGCTGCCAGTAAATTTTGGTATATGGGTCAGCATAGCCCCCAGGGACAGCTGCCTTGCTGGTATTCCCCCATCAGGTTGTATTAGTACACCTCCATCAGCGACACCCCCATCAGCGACACCCCCCTGTCCGTCCATTGTTCCGTACCAGCCTGCGTATCCTGCCGACTACGCCAAATGTAATAACCTGCAGGTGACGGGATACGCAAGGACTGCACGGAACCACGGGGGTTAATCAATGCAAATTTAATAATGTATTGCACAACACAGGTAGAGGAAAAGTGCGGGAAAGGAGGGGAAGAAAAGCGGGAAGGTGCACAGCAGTAGATATAATGCAATATACATACAACTACTTGGAATAACTTGTCAAGGGTAGGAAGCCTCAGATTGTACTCCCAAAAGCAAAACACAGAAATCCTTATTAAACAAAAAAACGCAGAGTCCTTGTTACCTTACTCGTATAACACAGTGCAGTCTTTTCCTATCTGTCCCTAACTAAAAGTAGTGTGCACACTTAACTGCAGGTTTCAGCGTGGGGTACCTCGTCACCGTTGGGGCCCGTATTCCGCTGGCAGACACCTCTAAAGTTCAGTCTTTGTCCCGGGTCTGTAACTTGCACGTGCTGCCTGGCTCCTCGCTCCACATCCAGCCTCTTTGGATCTGTAATTTTGTAATTTGCACGTGCTGTCTGGCTCATCGCTCCACATCCAGCCTCTTTGGATCTGTGTCTTGGGGGGGACACCACGCAACACTCTGAGGTACTTGGACCTCGGAAAAACAGGGCAGACTGAGGCCTTCTATCTTACAGCCCACTCCAGCACACTCCTCTCTGCCAAACAGCCACATGTAGACTCCTCCTCCTCCTGTTCCAGACTCAATCAAGTCACTTGAGCAGCAGGACTTTTTCCCGCTGTTCTCTGTTTTGACAGCAGGTGGCAGCATAACACAAGGAAGTCCACCAAACAGTCTTTTAACCTATATATATATATATATATATATATATATATATATATACATATATATATATATATATATATATATATATATATATATATATATATATATATATGTTAACAGGTCTTACACTACTATTCCAGACTCCAGCTTGTGGCTCCTACTCCATCTCTCCTGCTCCTGTTATGATCAGCTACTACGGACCCGCGTACTGCCTTGGAGAGGGACCTGGCAGCTACCTGCAACACAAACCTAACATCACCACCGGAGGCTCTAGAAAAGTCCAGGTAGCAAGTTAGTCTGACCCCTTCCCCTGCAGGATAAGCCTGGGCTCCATGGTCCACTGGGTCCACACCCCCATTTCAGCCGTAATAGTCACTAATGCTCTGGCCGTAACACTTCTCCATTCACTATCTATACGTTGTGGTTGCACATGCTCACTCTCGCTGCAGACACTTAGGGGTACTTTGCACGCTGCGACATCGCTAGCCGATGCTTGCGATGCCGAGCGCGATAGTACCCGCCCCCGTCGCACATGTGATATCTTGTGATAGCTGCCGTAGCGAACATTATCGCTACGGCAGCTTCACACGCACTTACCTGCCCTGCGACGTCGCTCTGGCCGGCGACCCGCCTCCTTCCTAAGGGGGCGGGTTGTGCGGCGTCACAGCGACGTCACACGGCAGGCGGCCAATAGAAGCGGAGGGGCGGAGATGAGCGGGACGTAAACATCCCAACCACCTCCTTCCTTCCGCATTGCCGGTGGAGGCCGGTAAGGAGATGTTCCTCGCTCCTGCGGCTTCATACACAGCGATGTGTGCTGCCGCAGGAACGAGGAACAACATCGTATCTCCTATTGGTGTGACATTATGAAAATGACCGACGCTACACAGATCACCGGTTTACGACGCTTTTGCGATCGTTTATCGGCGCATCTAGGCTTTACATGTTGCGACGTCGTTACCGGCGCCGGATGTGCGTCACTTTCGATTTGACCCCAACGATATTGCAGTAGCGATGTCGCAACGTGCAAAGTACCCCTTAGAGAATATTGGGACCTCTGTGCTCTGAATCTCAGGGCATTTATCAGCTGAATCCCCAGTGATCATATAATTATTATGTCCAACCTCTTTAATAGTCACTCATCTCCTTCTATTGTAACCATTCTTGATTTGATTGACTACCCGCTGCTGATACAATGTTTACTTAGGTCACTGTCCCCATATTAATCATCACACTCATCTACTGCTGTTATATCCATTCTTGGCTACACAGCATATTTCATTTTACGCTTAGGCTACTTTCACACATCCGGATTTTTTCTCTGCGGCACAATACGGCGTTCTGCAGAAAAACCGCAACCGGCTTTTGTAACGCCGGTTGCGGTTTTTTTTTGCATAGACTTACATTAGTGCCGTATTGTGCCGCAGGGGCTTGCGTTCGGTCCGGTTTTTGCCGCATGTGGCAGATTTAGCTGATGCCGCGGCCGGATCGAACGTTCCCTGCAACGTTTTTTGCTCCGGCAAAAAACACCGCATCGCGCCGCATCCGGCCGCTGCGGCGCATTTTTCAATGCATACCTATGGAGGCCGGATGCGGCGCGATGCGGAAAAAAACGCATCCGCTCGCCGCATGCGTTTTTTTCCACTGCGCATGCTCAGTAGCATGCCGCAACCAGAAAAAAACGGACGGGACGCATGTAAAAACTTATGCAAAGGATGCGGTGTTTTCGCTGCATCCGTAATGACTATGTGATAGCAAGAAACCTGGGCTCCTAAGCTGTCCCTCAAGCAGGTGGGCCCTATGCTATCCCTAATCTAAGGGATACTGCTGATAGTGGAAAGGCCTGAGTCTCCTTCCTGACCCTGCCACAGACCAGGCCAGATTTTATTCTTCATCACCCTACCACCAGGGAGAGATGGGACAGAAGTGTGATGAAACCCACAGATAATGACAGGCAAGGGAAAAACGAAACTCCATCAGACTGCACGCACACACATAGGTAAAGACAATAAGAGGTTCAGGAGGAAAAACAAGAGCAGGAAGGAAGCAATAAAACAATAGGGATAAACTCAACAACCACACCAAGCAATAAGCAGTACTTTCACCAGTAAGTCTGGGACACCACACCTTACAGACCAACAAAGAACAAACTATAGCCGGCATGGGTGGAAGCTCTCAACTAGCATAAATAGGAGGGGAGCAGATGTGGTATCCCTCCCCACAACATGTGACCAAAGGAGCAAGCAGACCAACAGAGATTAACTTTTAATCAGCACACAGGAGGTTGATGCCTGAGTCTGCCTGTGTTGATCCCAGACACTAAAGAAACCATCGGGTGGAGTGTCAGAATCTGTAATCTCAACAGTGCCCAATGCCACCATGACAGTCGTCGAAGTTTGTGTAAAACTCCATGTGACATCATCACACTCATGAGCTGCGGCTATATGCTTTTGTGGCGCCCTGGACAAGCCAGGGGCCACAGGAAACAACACACACACACACCCACCCCCAGCAGTTCCCAGCAGACATCCCCAGTGAGACCTGATTTCTTCCCTCGGGTTCAGACAGACACACCAGGTGGGCAGAGTCAGGCAGATGGAGACGCCCACCCAGGAGTCTAGCTGGCCTGAGGCAAAAACCAGCTCAGACTAGTCCAGGCAGAGGAAGAGAGAGGAGGTCTGCAGAGAGGCAGACGCAGACTGGGGCCTAGGTTGGAGCCTAGGTCCCTCGTGTAGCCAGTGGGGCAGACGGTAGTGGCCGTCTGCAGGAGCCGGGAAGACAGTCTTGGTGGAACCATAGGTAGCCGGGACAAGGTAGTGGCCCGTCCGGTACCAAACCGGGGAGCCAGCTGGAAACCGGAGTACAGGAGGAGCGTACACAAAGGTGAAGGAAAGGACTTACACTACCAACCTGGGGTCAGGGGGAAAACACCGCAGCCGCCTGTGGGACCCGTCCATCCAGCCGTTTGTTTGACCAGAGACTCCGTGTAAATTACTGGCTGAGTGAGTACCACCGTGCCGTGCGGCACAGCGCTGCCCCCGCGACCCTGCACCTCACCAGGCCCCGTAGCCCGCCTGCATCCCTAACCCTCACCGGGGCCCCGGGACAACCAACCCCCCTACCCACGGAGGGGAGAACCAACATCCAAGCTGCTCCCTGTCATCGCTCCCGGGATCCCCGTCCAGAGCAGCGGTGGTGTCACAACTTCACCACAACCGTGGGTGGCGTCACGGACAATATCCCCAAACCACACATCAACCCCCCTTTCACTCACGGGCGAGGAACGCCGCTCAAGTCCCCGGGATCCGGCCCACCGCTCGAGCCACCACCGAGCAGCAGCAGCAGCCGGACCCGAGCAGTGGGTGAGCGCAGCGTCCCCTCCTCCGCCTGCGACACTTTCTCACTATTTGACTGATTACAATATATATATTTCATTTTATGCTTACTCTCCTGTTCTAAGGAACTTACACCTGACAATATGTATGAATAGGTCATTGTCTGCATACTAATCACCTGTCACGATGACTATGGGAATTGGGGCTCCTAAGCTGTCCCTCAAGCTAGGGGGAACTATCCGATCACTAATCTCAGGTTTATTCTTGATGGTGGTGAGGCCTGAGCCGCCTTCCTCGCCCTGCTCCTGACCAGTCCTGTTCTAATTCCCCTTTACTCTCCCCCCAGGAAGGGATGGGGGAGGAGTGTGATGAAACCCACAGAAAATGACAGACAAGGGAAAACTGAAACTCTGTCACACAGCATGTACACACATAGGTAAAGACAATAAGAGATTCTGGAGGAAAAACAAGAGCAGGAAACAATAGGGGTAAACTCAAAAACCGCACCAAGCAATAAGCACCACACCCCACAGACCAAAAGTAAAGATAATAAGAGGTTCAGGAGGAAAAACAAGAGCAGGAAGGAAGCTACAAAACATCAGGGGTAAACTCCACAACCGCACCAGGCAATAAGCACAACTTTCACCAGTAAGTCTGGGACACCACAACGCACAGACCAACATAGAATAAACTATAGTTGGCATAGGTGGAAGGTTTCAACCAGCATAAATAGGAGGTGAGCAGATGTAATAGATCTCCCCACAACATATGACCACAGTAGCAAGCAGACCAGCAGAGATTAACTATTGCTAGCCTGCCTACGAATCAGCACACAGCAGGTCGACGCTCGAGTCTGCGTGTGTTGATCCCAGACACCAGAGAAACTATCGCGCGAACAGCAATCTGTACAGCACCGAACGCCACCATAACAGTAGGCGAAGTTTGTGCAAAACTCATCACACTCATCCTCTCTTGCTATATCCATTCTCATTATTTGACTGAAGCGCTGTGGAATTAATAGCGCTATATAAATGAGTAAATATTATTATTATTAGTATTATTATTATTATTATTATTATTATTATTAAACTTCATATTTCCTCTAAGGAACCTACACCTGACTATATGTATGAATAGGTCACTGCCCCCATACTAATCATCACACTCATCTACTGCTGTTCTATCCATTTTCAGTATTTGATTGATTACACTACATATTTCATCTTACGCTTACCCTCCTATTGTTAGGAACCTACGCCTGACAATACGGAATATATGAATAGGTCACTGCCCCCATACTAATCATCACACTCATCTACTTCTGCTATGGCCATTCCTAAAATTTGACAATTTACTCAGTTCCTTTTCCTTTTAATATTCTTTTCTCTGCAGACCAGTCCTAATAATAGGAATATACAGGTCACTGCCCCCCGTAGTAATCATCACACTCATCTGCTGCTGTTATGATCATTCCTATCCCTCCGATAGGTTAATAAACCTCAGGGACTAGTAAAATGCACCATAAAAAGGGATATAACATTGCCACAAAAAGTAACGGCTTTAACATCCGCCTCCCTTTTGCACATTTGACAACTAATTACTAATTTGTAGCCGGGGGTTACGGAACATTATGCTCGTGCCGTTGAATAAGACTCTGAATGTTTTGCTCTTCATCCGCTTCGACAATGAGAAGTCTTAAGAGCCAAGTGACTCTTTTCATTTTCTTTTTATTGGAAAACACAAAGGGAAGACCACGTTCAGGCGAGGTGAGATCCGAGCACTCAAGGAAATAGCTTTTCTACTCTCGGAAATAAATCTGGTGCAAGAGATGTTCCTCGGCAGGCAAATACACAACGACGCCGGCGTACTTCTTAATACGTGATGTGATTAGGAAGTTCTCTAGTCCAAAAGTGCAAAAGTGGTGGTGGGGGGGGGGAGGCCAACCCCCCCCCAATTTGATTTGTGTACTTTTTTATAGCCAGTTGAATATTTCGGCTTATACGCATGCAGTTCCTTCTTGGCATGAGATATTGGCTTTCACATATGTGAATATTTATCCTCAAATACTTGTAGCCAAGCCCGGGTTTTAGCGATGGACTGTTCTTTGTATTGTACCAGATGTTTCCTTCCCTCCGCCTAGCATTGTGGCACCTTATTAAACAGCTCCTTCTGGTAATGATGCCAGAGCACCTTTAGAATCAGCCAACAGAGTGGCAGAGTCAATGAGACAGCTGGTGCTAACCTCCCGAGAGAGCCAATACGGTACCTACATGATTCATGCGGCTTGTACCAGCCCGAATTCAGGATCACATCAATGATTTTTCTTAGAGAGAGAGGAGATAAATGAGGAGAGAAACGCTTTGTAAGCCTAATTCAAGAGGAGTTGGGACGGAGCCTCCAGGCTTTTCAAATGTTTTGGAGAGTGATACGTAATAATAAGAAAAATGGGCCTCACATAGTCCTCCATACAGAATAATGGGCCCCACATAGTCTTCCATACAGAATAATGTGCCCCGCATAGTCCTCCATACAGAGTAATGGCCCCACATAGCCCCCCATACAGAATAATGGGCCCCACATAGTCTTCCATATAGAATAATGTGCCCCGCATAGTCCTCCATACAGAGTAATGGCCCCACATAGCCCCCCATACAGAATAATGGGCCCCACATAGTCTTCCATACAGAATAATGGGCCCCACATAGCCCTCTATACAGAATAATGGGCCCCACATATCCCTCCATACAGAATAATGGGCTCCACATAGCCCTCCATACAGAATAATGAGCCCCACATAGCCCTCCATACAGAATAATGTACCCCACATAGCCCTCCATACAGAATAATGGGCCCCACATAGCCCTCCATACAAAATAATGGACCCCACATAGTCATCCATACAGAATAAAGGGCCCCACATAGTCTTCCATACAGAATAATGGACCCCACATAGTCATCCATACAGAATAATGGGCCCCACATAGCCCTCCATACAGAATAAAGGGCCCCACATAGCCCTCCATACAGAATAATGGCCCCACATAGTCCTCCATACAGAATAATGGCCCCACATAGTCCTCCATACAGAATAATGGGCCCCCCATAGCCCTCCATACAGAATAATGGACCCACATAGACCTCCATACAGAATAATAGGTGCCACATAGTCCTCCATACAGAATGATGTGCCTCACATAGCCCTCCATACAGAATAATGGGCCCCACATAGCCCTCCGTACAGAATAAAGGGCCCCACATAGCCCTCCATACAGAATAATGGGCCCCACATAGCCCTCCATACAGAATAATGGCCCCCACATAGTCATTCATACAGAATAATGAGCACCACATAGCCCTCCATACAGAATCATGGGTCCCACATAGCCCTCCATACAGAATAATGTGCTCCACATAGTCCTCCATACAGAATAATGGGCCCCACATAGCCCTCCATACAGAATAATAGGCCCCACATAACCCTCCATACAGAATAATGGGCCCACATAGCCCTTCATACAGAAAAATGGGCCACACATAGCCCTCCATACAGAATAATAGGCCCCACATAACCCTCCATACAGAATAATGGGCCCACATAGCCCTTCATACAGAAAAATGGGCCACACATAGCCCTCCATACAGAATAATGGCTCCACATAGCCCTCCATACAGAATAATGGGCCCCACATAGCCCTCCATACAGAATAATGGGCCCCACATAGTCCTCCATACAGAATAATGGGCCCCACATAGCCCACCATGCAGAATATTGGGCTCTACATAGCCCTCCATACAGAATAATGGGCCCCACATAGCCCTCCATACAGAATAATGGGCCCCACATAGCCCTCCATACAGAATATTGGGCTCTACATAGCCCTCTATACAGAATAATGGCCCCACATAGTCCTCTATACAGAATATTGGTCCCCACATAACCCTCCATACAAAATAATGTGCTCCACATAGCCCTCCATACAGAATAATGGGCCCCACATAGCCCTCCATACAGAATAATGGCCCCACATAGCCCTCCATACAGAATAATGTGCCCCGCATAGCCCTCCATACAAAATAATGTGCTCCACATAGCCCTCCATACAGAATAATGGCCCCACATAGCCCTCCATACAGAATAATGGGCCCCACATAGTCCTCCATACAGAATAATGTGCCCCACATAGCCCTCCATACAGAATAATGGGCCCCACAAAGCCTCCATACAGAATAATGGGCCCCACATAGTCCTCCATACAGAATAATGGCCCCACATAGCCCTCCATACAGAATGTGTCCCACATAGCCCTCCATAGAGAATAATGGGCCCCATATAGCCCTCCATACAGAATAATGTGTCCCACATAGCCCTCCATACAGAATAATGGGCCCCACATAGCCTCCATACAGAATAATGGGCCCCACATAGTCTTCCATACAGAATAATCTGCCCCACATAGCCCTCCATACAGAATAATGGGCCCCACATAGCCTCCATACAGAATAATGGGCCCCACATAGCCCTCCATGCAGAATAATGACCCCCACATAGTCCTCCATACAGAATAATGGGCCCCACATAGTCCTCCATACAGAATAATGGGCCCCACATAGCCCTCCATAAAGAATAATGGGCCCCACATAGCCCTCCATACAGAATAGAGGGCTCTACATAGCCCTCCATACAGAATAATGGCCCCACATAGCCCTCCATACAGAATAATGGACCCACATAGCCCTCCATACAGAATAATGGGCCCCACATAGCCCTCCATACAGAATAATGTGCACCACATAGCCCTCCATACAGAATAATGGGCCCCACATAGTCCTCTATACAGAATAATGGCCCCAGAATAATGGGCTCCACATAGCCCTCCATACAGAATAATGGGCTCCACATAGCCCTCCATACAGAATAATGGGCTCCACATAGCCCTCCATACAGAATAATGGGCCCCACATAGCCCTCCATACAGAATAATGGTCCCCACATAGTCTTCTATACAGAATAATGGGCCCCACATAGCCCTCCATACAGAATAATTGCCCCACATAGCCCTCCGTACAGAATAATGAGCCCCACATAGCCCTCCGTACAGAATAATGGGCCCCACATAGCCCTCCATACAGAATAATGAGCCCCACATAGCCCTCCGTACAGAATAATGAGCGCCACATAGCCCTCCATACAGAATAATGAGCTCCACATAGTCCTCCATACAGAATAATGGGCTCCACATAGCCCTCCGTACAGAATAATGAGCCCCACATAGCCCTCCGTACAGAATAATGAGCGCCACATAGCCCTCCATACAGAATAATGAGCTCCACATAGCCCTCCATACAGAATAATGGGCCCCACATAGCCCTCCATACAGAATAATGGGCCCCACATAGCCCTCCATACAGAATAATGGGCCCCACATAGCCCGCCATACAGAATATAATGAGCTCCACATAGTCCTCCATACAGAATAATGGGCCCCACATAGACCTCCATACAGAATAATGGTCCCCACATAACCTCCATACAGAATAATGAGCCCCACATAGTCCTCCATACAGAATAATGAGCCCCACATAGTCCTCCATACAGAATAATGGCCCCCACATAGTCATCCATACAGAATAAAGGGCCCCACATAGTCTTCCATACAGAATAATGGCCCCCACATAGCCCTCCATACAGAATAATGGGCCCCACATAGCCCTCCATACAGAATAATGGACCCCATATAGCCCTCCATACAGAATAATGGACCCACATAGACCTCCATACAGAATAATAGGTGCCACATAGTCCTCCATACAGAATAATGGGCCCCACATAGCCCTCCATACAGAATAATGGCCCCACATAGCCCTCCATACAGAATAATGGGCCCATATAGCCCTCCATACAGAATAATGGGCCCCACATAGCCCTCCATACAGAATATTGGGCTCTACATAGCCCTCCATACAGAATAATGGGCCCCACATAGCCCTCCATACAGAATAATGGACCCCACATAGCTCTGCATACAGAATAATGGCCCCACATAACCCTCCATACAGAATAATGGGCCCCACATAGCCTCCATACAGAATAATGGACCCACATAACCCTCCATACAGAATAATGGGCTCCACATAGCCCTACATACAGAATAATGGACCCCACATAGCCCTCCATACAGAATAATGGGCCCCACATAGTCCTCCATACAGAATAATGGGCCCCACATAGTCCTCCAAACAGAATAATGGGCCCCACATAGCCCTCCATACAGAATAAAGGGCCCCACATAGTCCTCCATACAGTATAATGGCTCCCACATAGTCATTCATACAGAATAATGAGCCCCACATAGCCCTCCATACAGAATCATGGGTCCCACATAGCCCTCCATACAGAATAATGTGCTCCACATAGTCCTCCATACAGAATAATGGGCCACACATAGCCCTCCATACAGAATAATGGCCCCACATAGCCCTCCATACGGAATAATGGCCCCCACATAGCCCTTCATACAGAATAATGGGCCCCACATAGCCCTCCATACAGAATAATGTGCCCCACATAGCCCTCCATACAGAATAATGGGCCCCACATTGTCCTCCATACAGAATAATGGGCCCCACATAGCCCACCATGCAGAATATTGGGCTCGACATAGCCCTCCATACAGAATAATGGGCCCCACATAGCCTCCATACAGAATAATGGACCCACATAACCCTCCATACAGAATAATGGGCTCTACATAGCCCTCCATACAGAATAATGGGCCCCACATAGTCCTCCATACAGAATAATGGGCCCCATATAGCCCTCCATACAGAATGATGTGCCTCACATAGTCTTCCAAACAGAATAATGGGCCCCACATAGCCCTCCATACAGAATAATGGGCCCCACATAGTCTTCCATACAGAATAATGGTCCCCACATAGCCCTCCGTACAGAATAAAGTGCCCCACATAGCCCTCCATACAGAATAATAGGCCCCACATAGCCCTCCATACAGAATAATGGGCCCCACATAGCCCTCCATACAGAATAATGAGCCCCACATAGCCCTCCATACAGAATAATGGGCCTCACATAGTCCTCCATACAGAATAATGGGCCCCACATAGCCCACCATGCAGAATATTGGGCTCTACATAGCCCTCCATACAGAATAATGGCCCCACATAGTCCTTTATACAGAATAATTATCCCCATATAACCCTCCATACAAAATAATGGGCCCCACATAGCCTTCCATACAGAATAATGGGCCCCACATAGCCCTCCATACAGAATAATGGCCCCACATAGCCCTCCATACAGAATAATGGGCCCCACATAGCCTCCATACAGAATAATGGGCCCCACATAGCCTCCATACAGAATAATGACCCCCACATAGCCCTCCATACAGAATGTGTCCCACATAGCCCTCCATAGAGAATAATGGGCCCCATATAGCCCTCCATACAGAATAATGGGCTCCACATAGCCCTCCATACAGAATAATGGGCCCCACATAGTCTTCCATACAGAATAATCTGCCCCACATAGTCCTCCATACAGAATAATGGGCCCCACATAGTCCTCCATACAGAATAATGGGCCCCACATAGCCCTCCATACAGAATAATGGGCCCCACATAGTCCTCCATACAGAATAATGGGCCCCACATAGTCTCCCATACAGAATAATCTGCCCCACATAGCCCTCCATACAGAATAATGGGTCCCACATAGCCCTCCATACAGAATAATGAGCTCCACATAGTCCTCCATACAGAATAATGGGCCCCACATAGCCCTCCATACACAATAATGTGCTCCACATAGCCCTCCATACAGAATAATGGGCTCCACATAGCCCTCCGTACAGAATAATGGACCCACATAGTCCTCCATACAGAATAATGAGCTCCACATAGTCCTCCATACAGAATAATGGGCCCCACATAGCCCTCCATATAGAATAATGAGCCCCACATAGTCCTCCATGCAGAATAATGAGCCCCACATAGCCCTCCATACAGAATAATGGGCCCCACATAGCCCTCTATACAGAATAATGGGCCCCACATAGTCCTCCATACAGAATAATGGGCCCCACATAGTCTTCTATACAGAATAATGGGCCCCACATAGTCCTCCATACAGAATAATGGGCCCCACATAGCCCTCCATACAAAATAATGTGCCCCACATAGCCCTCCATACAGAATAATGGGCCCCACATAGCCCTCCATACAGAATAATGGGCCCCACATAGCCCTCCATACAGAATAATGGGCCCCACATAGCCCTCCATACAGAATAATGAGCTCCACATAGTCCTCCATACAGAATAATGGGCCCCACATAGCCCTCCATACAGAATAATGGGCCCCACATAGCCCTCCATACAGAATAATGGGCCCCACATAGCCCTCCATACAGAATAATGAGCTCCACATAGCCCTCCATACAGAATAATGTGCCCCACATAGCCCTCTATACAGAATAATGAGCTCCACATAGTCCTCCATACAGAATAATGGGCCCCACATAGCCCTCCATACAGAATAATGAGCTCCACATAGTCCTCCATACAGAATAATGGGCCCCACATAGCCCTCCATACAGAATAATGAGCTCCACATAGTCCTCCATACAGAATAATGGGCCCCACATAGCCCTCCATACAGAATAATGGGCACCACATAGCCCTCCATACAGAATAATGGGCCCCACATAGCCCTCCATACAGAATAATGGGCCCCACATAGCCCTCCATACAGAATAATGGGCCCCACATAGCCCTCTGTGCCGCCCCTGCAGCGGTCAAACCGCTCAGATCCGGGGGTTATTGCCCGTGGCTCGAGGGTCTCTGGACCCGCGAGCTAGGGGCCACACTCAAATGAATGAGCTATTTACAGGGGAGATATATATATATATATATATATATATATATAGTTTGTGACGCTACCCGTGGTGTAGGTAATTGGGAGTACCACCGCTGCTGTTGGGAGTACCCAGGGTGATGAGATGGGGCAGCTAGATGGCGTTACCCTCCACGGGTAGGGAAAGGCCCCAGGACTCTGGATGCTGGTATGGGGTGCATGGGGAGCGCAGACTCACTGGTTGCAGGGGATAATCTGATACTCACTCATCAATAAAGCAGATGCTGACAATAGGGTAAACCAAGTCTCTGGGAGCAGCTTCCATCTTGGGGAGCTCGTCTGGGTCCCATCCCCTGCAGCACTGCCTGGTGGTCCATGACCTGCCTCCTGGCACAGTATTTTTAGTGTCCTTTGTGGCCCATCAGCTTGGAGCTTTCCAGGCCCCGCTCCCCTCTGTGGCTAAGTTGAAGATCTTGCTCTTAGGGGCTCACGCTTTGGAATTCAGTGGACCATTTGCTTGGAAAGCCCTATCCCCCTTGTTGCGCTAGTGCCCCCGATCTTTGAGCTTCGTGGGAACAGTCCATAGAGGCCCTGTCCTCCGCAGGTTGATTGCCGGGTTGCTTGCAGCTTCTCCCTGACCTAGGGTCCGTGTACACCGATGTGCCTTCGGGCCCAGCCCGGCTGTTGAACTGTGGCTGCTGGCTATCCTCCGTGATTAGCCCAGCACTCAGTCACAACCTCCCGCGACCGGGTCTCCGACTCCTCCGGGTCCAGACCACCATCTGCGACCTAGGATACTTCTCCTCTGGGAGCTCCAACTCCCAGCTTCCTCAAGCTCCTCACTGCTTGTGGGCTACTACAGACTCTGGGGAGCTTCTACTCCCAACTCCTCACTCACTGGGAGCTACTTCTCTTCTGCCTCTCAGCTCTGCTCTGTTCTCCACTTCCTCCTTCGCTGACTCCCCCCCCCTCCCACCACTCTGTCTGACCCCTAGGTGGACTACCCTATTACAGCTTAAGCAGGGTACTGTTGTGCCTGACAGGTGTGATGTGAGGTGTAAATAGGATTTGTGGATGCTGGTGGAGACAGTACTGCAGGTTGGGTTCCCAGAACCATGGGAGGTTGAGCCCTGCAAGGGGAGAGAAAGATTGTGCAGAACCCTGTGACGACCTGACTAGTCCAGGGCGTCACACCTCCATACAGAATGTGTCCCACAAAGCCCAGAGGCTAGCCAAGGTTAACTGTTGCTAGCCTTTCTATAAATGAGCACACAGCTGGTCGATGCCCGAGTGTGTAGATCAGAAACACCAGAGAAACCGTTGGATGGTGTTTCAGAATCTGCAATATGAACAGCGTCTGATGCCGCCATGACAGTCGGTGACTTTTGCGTAAATCTCCGTGTGACAGTTACTTGCCCTTTTTGTAGTTGTTGGATGTTACTTGCTCCATTCTAGGTATAACAGATGCCAGTAAAATGGAGTGAGTGTCTGTAGAGTTGGGAAGCTTCAGGAAAGCTACTGTTTGCTTTTTTTTTTTTTTCGACCAAACATCAAAAAGATTTTTCTGTATAAATCCTGACAGCCGTGTAGCCGAGAAGCGAGCGCAATGAATGTGATATCTTATTATTAAAGCAGACACATTGGCTCGACAAGATCTTAAACAGCCGACTTCACGTAGGGGGGTTATTTGTGAAAGGGAATCTTAATGCAGCTTATCGCCTGCGCGTTTGACCCTCTGTGTACTTAGCTTATAGGAATTTCACACGCAGATAGGTATTCTTTATTAATACGGGAATACGCAGTTGTTTCGACGGAGCCGGATGAAAAGAACTTGTGAACAACTTATTCTAGAGAGAAAGTCTTTCACTGAACCGAAACAGCATCAGATGATACAGCTGGGAATACAAGGAAATGATCATGGCCTCCTTATTAGTCCTTGTAAAAGACGATTCCTGCAAAGAAAAAGAATAAAGCTTAATGGGATTTTATGCTGAATATCACGGAAAAGAAGGCTTTGGCACACAAAGAATAAATGTTCAAGCAACACTGCGACCGGTTACAACATACGAAAGACCCCATGTGGCTTTTTTTAAAATTATTTAAATAAATAATTTTTAAAAAATGATGTGCGGTCCCTCCAATTTTGATACCCAGCCAAGATAAAACTGACAGCTGGGAACTGGTATTATCAGGCTGGAGAGGCCCATGGATATTGGGCCCCCCCCAGCCTGAAAATAGCAGCTCGCAGCTGTCTAGAAAAGTCATATCCATTAGATGAAACATTCCCGGCACTTTACCCGGCTCATCCGATTGTTCTGGTGTGGCTGCAATCAGGGAAATATAAGGAGTTAATGACATCTCACAGCTGCCACTACGTCAAAGATTAGTAATGGGAGGCATCTATGGGACCTCCTTCATACTACTAATCTGTAAGTGAAAAGAAATAAACACAAACAGAACAAAATCTTTTATTTGAAATAAAATACAAAACAACACCCTCTTTCACCCCTTTATTAACCCCCAAAATATCCAGCTCCAACGTAATCCACATTAGGTCCCACAACGATCCCAGCTCTGCGACCCCCAAACTAAAACTGCAGAAAAAAATCCATGGACCTCACATCCAAATAATCTACGTTGATATACTAGAGCTAAAAAAAAATTTTCAAAACCAAACAGGAAGATGTTAATTAACATTTTGATAAAAATTCATAAGCCACTGTCAAGTCATGGCGACCCTCTCAGTAGGTCACTAATCTGTTCAGAGTAGAGCAGTGGCTACCACCATTGCGACAACGCTCCAGTAGAGGGAACTACCCAGATTCTTCACAGCACCCATGTTGCCCACAATCTTTTTGTGCACACTACATTCAATAACGCTGATTTTACCCTACTGCGACCCATTCAGAAACTGCAAGCGGCACCGATCGTGTAATGCAAGCCACTATGTACTGGTAGTACAGACGGAAGAGTAGTCAGGAAAGCTGGCGTCTGGTAACAGGAGGACTCGTATGGACTCAAGGAGAATTCAGGCGTAGTCAGGTCACAATCCGGGGTCAATATTCCAGGAAGACACTTCAGGGAGAAATCTGAGATGTAGTCAGATAACGGTCCGGGATCAAAAGCCAAGAAGTCATGACAGGAACAGGGAGCAGGCAGAGAGGAGTCAAACAACAGTCAGAAAACAGAGATCAGAACAAAGCAAAGACACAGGTTAACAGCACAACTACCAAACCAGAATGTACGACTGGCAAGTTTCTGAGGCTGAGGAAGCATGCTCAATAAAGAAACAGAGCAATTACCAGAAAGATGATGAAATACCTGAGCACACACCTCCCAGAACCAGAATGGAATCCTGCACAATCAATCAATCTGACAGCTCAGCAGTCCAGAAAACACAGCAGAGCATCTCCAGTGCAAGATGATCTGCACAGAGGAATTGTGACAGATCATACCTGAATACACCAATGCTCGCTCAAGTGGTTAGAATATGTAAAGCACCGGAACTCTGAACTCCAACACTGATCTTTGTGGTACAGTCTCTGTTCAGTAAGAACACCAAATTTTAAAACTTGGGTTCGCTCATCTCAATCCATAACCCAGGGGAACTCTCTTTATTACCCTTCTTCACGGTTGGTGTAAAGCACTGAAGACCTTGCTTACTCCACAGATGAAGAGAGTATACAACAGCCAAGCTTTTCTGACCCAGAATGGTGGCTAAATTGTTATTACTATCTCAGCCATTATTTGTCATTTTAATTTGTGTTCCCGATTAATGATTAATTACTTAATCCAGGAACCAATCCAAATTAGTAACCGTTATGACCTCCATTTACCCGTTTGGTGCTTCAAGCCGCCAGATGATTGGTATCGTCAGCAGTATTCATCACATGTCAGCCAAGCTTCAGGTCTACAGCGCATGTGCAAGGCATCCTGTAGACTTGCGTATGGATGCATATAGGTGAGAATCTATCGTGCACACGCCCAATAAACCGATCACAATCACTGATAGATGCTGAAAAAAAAATGTCACAAGAGGAGTGCTATCCTTATCCATAAACCATAGCCAACAATAGAAAAGGAGTTCTAATTTTAGTCTTTTTTTGGTACCTAGCCCTTCTCCTCCATAGCAAATTTAATATCAATGTAAATCGCAGCTTTTTCAAATTAAGTCAGCACGTGCCTGTATGATTCAAGGATGTCATGTAGGGGTGTAACGATCGTGTTGGAGGGGAGCATGCCAAAGCCAGTGCCTATTACACCTAGATATGCATCCTGAGATGCACATTCAGCAGAAATGTATTTTGGTGCAGAGACCTGATGGGTGTCTGCACTGCAGTACATGCTGCCGGCCAATCAGAGGCCAGCAGCTGACATTGGTAAGCCAGTCAAAGATGGCGCATAGCAGTGACATAATGTGTTGCCCATAGCAGGGTTGCCAATTTTAGCTGATGTGCATTATGGTAGCTATAGATTATGACTTCACACGTCATGGGAAAGTGATAGGAATCCTTTTGCTATTTTATGCATTAGAAAACAGAAGCAGAATGGGGGACATATATAACTTAAAGGGGCCTAGGATGGAGGACATATATATTAGTAAGGGGGCCAGGATGGGGGACATATATACCTGAAAGGAGCCCAGGATGGAGGGCATATATACCAGGAAGGAGCCCAGGATGGGGATCATTCATACCTGGAAGGAGCCCACGTTACGGAATATATATACCTGTAAGGGGCTGAGGATAGGGGACATATACACTTTAAAGAGGCCCAAGATGGGGGATTCACATAACTGGAAGGGGCCCAGGATGGGGGACATATCTACTGGAAGGGGCCCAGTTTGGAGGCCATATTTACTTTGAAGGGACCCAGCATCTTTACCTGGAAGGGGCACAGGGTGGGGGACATATATACCTGAAAGGGACCCAGGATGGTGGACATATATACCTGAACAGGGCACAGAATTGTGGATCTATATACCAGGATGTTAAAATATATACTTCGAAGGGGTCCAGAATAAAAGATACTAGTTCAGGATTGGGGAGATTATTACATAATTGAGAGACAATGTGTATGTCTTTAAAGGATGTAGAACACTGCAATTGTCCATATACCTGACCAACATGTGGGGGAGGATGTCCAGGTCCACATTTTGCAGCCGAGTCCATTGGACACTAGTTATGCCACTGATGTCATGGTGGGATGTATTCCATTTGGTCCATTACTTGATAGGAGCAGTTTCTCGTCTGGTGGCACTGAGAGAACCAGCTATGGCTTTCCCTGCTACCTTCCTGGTATCAACAGGAGGGTACCCAAAGTTGTACTGATGAGACGATCCCTTTAAAGTCTTATTCTCATCATTAAGAATTAACACTAAGCCAAAGAATATGAGGTAACCATTTATGGATCAGTGGTGGGTTTAAACATTGGGATCCCCATCGAGTCTGTGATTGGGGCTCTAAAATGCCATGTGAAAACAGATCAGACACTGCCATGCTACTGATCCGAACTGTCAATCATCAGGAGTGCACCGCCCTCCATCCTTCCAGGAAACAGGAAGTCACGCAGCAGGGGAGCAGTGCGCTCCTGAGGACAGAACTGACCACTACAAGATTTTCGTCTGCTCCCTCCCTAGAAAAAAAACACTTAATAAGGGACAACATAATAAGGGGGCGCAAAGTGAAATTCTGCATGATTCCATTCATACAGAGGCCCTGATGTAATAGATCTTGCTTAGCAGATGATCCTCGCCCTGTACCTGCCGCACAGCGAGCTGGGGATTTTCAGTGCTAATTCAGTGAATGATGAGATTTGACTAAACACAAGGAAGAAATTCTGCAGCATAAGCAGCGGCATGGCATTTGCCACAGCAGTATTTTCCCTGTGATAGCATTTATATGAATTCTTTCCATTTAATCAAGGATTCTATTGCCTTCTAATACAAGATGGTGATTGATGGGCTCTGCGTCTACAGATGGCGGCTTCTTCCTAAACACGTGCCGAGATTTATTACTAAGTTTGCTGCTGTAAATTAACTACTTTGTTTTAATGGTCTGAAAAAATGCAGTATGCTGATTCAACGGGCTCACAATGGCGAGTGCATGGGTGTGTGAGCATATTTATCAGGCGGGTCTGGGTCCTAGTGCCCGGGGGGGACCGGTGGGCTCCTGGCCACATGGGATGATGGCAGTGTTATAAATGGAATTTGGCAGGTGGGTGGCCGGGGGGCTGCAGAATGAGCATCAGTGCTCTGCGTTACCTCTCTATTTTGTGTAGTCATGTGTTTAAGGTGGGTTTTACATGATACGATATATCTAACGAGATGTCGGCGGGGTCACGTCGTAAGTGACGCACATCCGGCATTGTTAGTGATATCGTAGAGTGTGACAGATTTGAACGAGCAGACATACTCACCTTCTCGTTCATCGTTGACACGTCGCTCATTTTCAAAAACTCAAACGTCTGGTTGTTCATCGTTCCCGAGGCAGCACACGTCGCTCCGTGTGACACCCCGGGAACGATGAACACAGCTTACCTGCGTCCCGCCGGCAATGCGGAAGGAAGGAGGTGGGTGGGATGTTACGTACCGCTCATCTCCGCCCCTCCACTTCTATTGACCGGCCGCTGTGTGACGTCGCAGTGACAACGAACGTCCCTCCCCCTTCAGGAAGTGGATGTTTGCCGCCCACAGCGACGTCGTTTGGAAGGTAAGTACGTGTGACGGGGTTTTACGACTTTGTGCGACATGGGCAAGAAATTGCCCGTGCCGCACAAACGATGGGGGCGGGTGAGATCGCAAATGCGATCGCACGAGAAATCTACACGTGTAAAGCAGCCTTTAGTGTATGTAATTGTCCTATGGGCCCTTCTTCCCCCCGAATTCTTTCCTTGCGGCCGCTGTCTCACTCAGGCCCTCTGACATCTCAGCAGCTCCCGACCAGTTCAGGGTGCCGCCGGCGGTTTCTCAATACCCCAACAACCCACTGATCTTAGGATACTCTACAGGGTGAGGTCTTGACACACGGGAGGATTCCTCCCTTCCTAGACAAGCCCTAGCTCTGGGCCTCGTCTACACATTAGATGTCCGGTGTTACCTTCAACTTGATTTGCTGGGTCTTCGTTGTGGACGGGGAGGGCGACACAAAGTAAACACCAGTCCATTGTAAACAAACAGGAACCATTTTATTGTAGATCACACTTCTCTCGTTCTTCAGGCCGTCAGGACCGCTCGTGCTGTTGGTATTTTCCTGGGGAGGGGTTTTCTGTTCTGCTGGTACTGGCCCTGGGAACTATCCTCCAGCTGCTCAGTCCTATGCACACTTCCTCCCCTTGAATCCTTTCCTTGCGGCTGCCGTGTCTCAGTTGGGTCCTCGGATGTCTCAGCAGCTCCTGACCAGTTCAGGGTCCTGCCGGCGATTTCTCAATACCCCAACAACCCACTGATCTTAGTATACTCTACTGGGTGAGGTCTTGACACACGGGAGGATTCCTCCCTTCCTGGACAGGCCCTAGGTCTTGGCCCTATCCACACACTAAAACTTCTGCCAATTCACTCCCCGTCTTTCCTGCCTTCCTAATACTCCTCTACTCTCTCCTCCCTCCTTGACTCCGTCTCCCTGGTTACCACTTAAGTCTTTGCACTTGTTCGTGCTCTATCCTAACAAACTAGCTACCACTAACACCCCACTCCTGCACACTTGGTCCCTAGTTACACTACACTAAAACATCCTATATAATTAATACTATATCTGAGTAGCATAACACTTTATCTAGCATACTCCTGGCTCCCTGCACAATGTCTCCCGCCTGACACAGCACAAGGGACCAGCATCTTACATTACACATTATTTACAGTATTCTAAGCATGAATATTATCAAATACATTTCCATACTACAAAACCTATAATACCTGCAGCCACTAAGTGGAACCGAATGCCGCGCTCGTCCAGCTCTGCTACATCCTACATTATGTACATTACACTCCTATATATAATATATTTACATTACGATAACATTTTTACCTAGGAGTGGGTGTCGTTCGCCCCCCTCCAACATCTACATTAGGCTGTATCAGAATTGCATTGTAATAAAAGAGAGAAGTTAGGGAAACTCAACAAAAAGAGAAGGATTTAGGTGTGTGTGTTTATGTTTGTATATGGGGGTTATGTGCACCTGAAGATTAAAGGGGTATTCTCAAGTTTGGAGGTTATCCCCTATCCATGAGATACTGGATAACTTCCCAATTGCTGGGGGTCCGACAGCTGGGGCCTCCAGCTATCCTGAAATTTAGGGCTCTGAAGAACCTCATGTGAATGAGTCCATGGTTGATCATGTGCACCTCCGCTCCATGAATTCTTAATGGTACCACCGGAAAGAAACAAACACTGCAGTGGGGTGGTCTTTGGGACTCCTATAAGAATGACTGGAGTGGAGTGTCACGGGGTCCTTCACCGATATCACACAATCAACAGAACGAGAGATGATGGAACAATCCAAAGAATATTTATTGCATGCAATCCAGAATGTCAATCAAATAATCCACCATACAGAGGGTAAAGTAGTCCAGTACTGGGCTAACTGTCCCGGGGATGAGTCACAATCCTCCAGCAGTCCTTTTCTAGGGAAATCGAGGTTTGTCAATGGCTCTCTGGGGTGCTGCCTGTAGCTGCAGCTTCTCCCCCAGAGGATCAATCTCACTCCTTCTCTCTTCTCTTTCTCAGACAGACTGAATAATCCCCAGGTTAACAGAGTTTGGTTGGATTCCAGGCCCCCTCACCCACACCTAGGGACAGAAACACTGTAGGCTGTGAGTCCTAGTATTTGAAGAGCTGGGGAGTAAACAATGGACAGTCAAGAAATGGGGGTTTAACAAAAAGAAAGCAAATAATTACTGAGCTAAGTTAATTAACATGCAGACAAGACAAGATAAGAAATACACAGAATGAATGGAGCAAGGCTCCTAAAATATGAACCTACACAAAATTATACACAACCCCCCATATTCCACCATCATATGGAGGTGCTCATGAACAACCACCGCTCCATTCACACAGGATTAGAGTTGAGCGGACTGCTAATAATCCAGGTCCGGCAGATCCGTCGCGGGTTGTCAAAGAAGTCTGGATCCGATTCGGAATCCGGACCCATGTAACTCAATGGGGAGCGGATCCGGGGAGAGGGGTAGAGGGGGAGAGGGAGAGGGAACCAAAAAAAAAATCGGACGCTGAAACCGCACAGATCCGGACTTTTACAGTTCGGGTCCGCTCAACACTATACAGGACTCTTCTCAGGATCATTAAGCATCCCAGCAGACAGACCCCTTTGGAGAGTGTATAACCTCCGAACTTGAGAATACTTGAGTATCACTGCTTTGTTACCAGACCCCAAAACATACATCAAAACCATTATTTTTGCCAAAACAGCTGTTACGTTCTCTTTACCGGACACTGTAAGAGTGTAACCAGAAACGCCACTATGCAGAGCTATACTTTCAGGATCATCAGTCTGATCGCCAACATTCAGAAAATAAAGTCTTGTCCTAACGATATAGCTGGTGATACTCCAAAAAAACCCCTTTATATAACATAACTAAGTTCCTAGTATTAAAATCTACAGAGAAAAAAAAATCTGCAACTCATATATGGATTAATTTTTCTTGCGGTATTTGCATGAATACTTTTGTGAATTTTGTATTCAGAACTTTATCAAAATCCGCAGCACAAATCTGCAGCATACATTTCGGCAAGTAACGATCACTCAGGGGCGGAATGATAACAGTCGCAGGGGTCACGATTGCGACCGGGCCTGATAGTTCAGGGGGCCCGAGGACCTCAGCCAGTGGTGCACCGCCAATGGCTGCAGGGCACGTGACCACTATGGGGCCCTTAATACGCTGGCATCAGGCACCCCAAGTTGCCCCCTATGAGAATTGCACTTTCAATTGTATCGGCATCGCAGACGCTGATACAATTGAAAGCAATAATTCTCCCACTGTTTCTGCGCTCTGACATCTCAGCACTGCAGAGCGCGATGACGTCAATACTGCGTGCTGTGCTGAGATATGTGCAGAGCAGAGCGGCAAAACACTGGACGCACGATGCGGAAACTAGAGCAGCAGGGGAAATGAGGAGAAGTGAGTATTAAATTAGGGTTGCAAAAGGACTATGGGGTGCATGAAACTATATGGGGGCGGTATGCCCCTATATGGGGTCTGTATGCTACTAAATGGGGGCTGCATAATACTATATGGGGGCTGCGTTATATTATATGGAGTAATATGGGGTGCATTATAATACATGGAGGACTATGGGGAGTGTATTATAATATATGAAGGACTATGGGGGTGTATTATACTATATGGAGGACTATGGGGAGTGTATTTTAATATATGGAGGACTATGGGGAGTGTATTATAATATATGAAGGACTATGGGGAGTGTATTATAATATATGAAGGACTATGCGGAAAGTATTATAATATATGGAGGAATAGGGGAGTGTACTATAATATATGGAGGACTATGCGGAATATATTATAATATATGGAGGAATAGGGGAGTGTATTATAATATATGAAGGACTATGCGGAATGTATTATAATATATGGAGGAATAGGGGAGTTTACTATAATATATGGAGGACTATGAGGTGCAATATTTGATATAAAGAACTATGGTGGATTCATAATAATATATGGATAAATATGGAGGGTGCATTATAATATAGGAAGGAGTATGGGGGCTGCATTATACTATATAGAGGATTATGGGGGCTGCATTATACTATATGGAGGACTATGAGATGTATTATAATATTGAATATATCGTCGGGATATCGGAGTATGGGAAAGCTGGGTGCTGAGGGAATGAGCCAAGTGTCAGTGTAATTATCCTGTACCCCAAGGCGACTGAGGACAGAGGGGGGCAGGTCCAAACTTTGCATCGGGGCCCATCGAACTCTATTTACGCCACTGTGCACACTTGCAATGCAAAAGGTGAAACCTGTAGCATAAATTGACTCGTGTTTCAATGTTGCAGATTTCCACTCCAGTGCTGTAATACGCAACGTCACAATAACCGAACAGGGTTAATGAGCAGGAGAGCTGAAATCTTTCGGCGGATGAAATTTTGGGGACCTTTTTGCACTTTTGTAATTCTTCCTCTTCACCCACAAGCCCCCGATCTGCAGGCCACACAGGGCGACGTCAATCCTCGGAAATCTCTCCTGATCGGCTCCAATTTTCGGCTGAACTGATAGTTTTTGCTTTGTAAACAAACAATGCCGGCTGGAGCAGTAATAATAAGAGATATTGTGCGAGCGGCTAAAGGGCCGCGCACGCTCAGCCTGTGGTCTTGTGCCTCATTACACCGTCTGCCAGGGTATTATAACCGTCTAATGAACAGACCTTTGTGTATCATTACTTACTGCTCGCAACATTGATTTGTCATCTTGCGTTCATTTCTTTATCTCTTTATTTTCCTAGCATGTTGTTTGACGAATGCATAATTACAGCCGCAGCCGTGCTCCAGGTGAAGGAAGCGCTTAATTATTATCGTTACTGTTCACATCGTGTTATCAGTGGAGAAAGCTGAGCGAATGAGCGCACAAGACGTGCAAGAAGAATAGGATTCATCCCTTAAAGGGGCTTTCCAACCCGGCAATTATAATAGCCTATTGATAGGAAACCCATAGCGGGGTCCGACGTTCGGCACCGTTGGTGATCAGCTGACTGAAGATGCTGCAGCGCTTCCTTCATTATCTGCCAGGCACAGCGCTGTACACTCAGTAGTGGTTGGTTCTGGTATTGCAGCTTGATTGGACCTGACCTGACCTAAGTGCAATTCCGACAGTGGCGCCTTCCTTTCATGACTTTGGTAAAGGTCGAAATACTAAACTGACCCCAGCTCTTAGCTTCCAGGACTTAGATGCCAGGACATGGGTAGAAGGATACTGGTGCCAGGACTTGGGTGACAGGAATTGGTTACCAGAACTTAGATGCCAAGACTTGGATACTGAGACTTGAGTGCCAAAACATGGGTGCCAAGAACTTGGCACCAAGAATTATGCACCAGGACTTTTCTGCCAAGATTTGGATACCAAGACATGATTGGGTGCCAGGAATTTGTCATCAGGACTTATATGCCAAGATTTGGACACCAAGACATTGGTCCCAGGATTGGGCACCAGAACCTACGCACCAGGACTTAAATGCCAAGAATTGGATACCAAGACATAGGTGTCAGTACTTGGGTGCCAGGATTGGGCCCCAGGTTTTATGCATCAGGACTTAGATACCACGATTTGGATACCAATACATAGGTGCCAGGATTGCGCTCCATGACTTATGCACCAGAGCTTAGCTGGGAAGATTTGGATACCAAGAAATGAGTGCCGGTACATCGGTGCCAGGAATTAGGCAACAGGGCTTATGTATTAAATTTAGATCCCAAGATTTGGATTCCAAGAAATGGGTGTCAGTACTTGGTTGTCAAAACTTGAAAATGAGAACTTGGAGGCCAGGATTGGACACCAGGACTTATATGCCAAGATTTGGATACCAAGACATAGGTGCCCGGATTGGGCACCAGGACCGATGCACCAGAAATGAGATGCCAAGATTTGATTACCAAGAAATGGGTGCCAGTACATGGGTGCCAAGAATTGGGCACCAGGAATTATGCACAAGCACTTAGATACCAAGATTTGGATACCAAGACATGGGTGCCAGTGCTTGGGTGCCAAGACTTGAATACAGGAACTTGGGTGCCAGGTCTTGCGTGCCGATGCATGGGTGCCCATTATTCAGTACTAGAACAAGGGCATCAGGACTTTGGTTCGAAGACTTAGGTGACAAACCTTGAGTTCAGTGTTAACATTTAGGTACCGGGACTTTCATGCCAGGACTAGAGAGTTGCCGGTTATGTATTACAGCCATCCTGCTCGGCACATTGGCAGCTGTCACGCTCCCCGGGTCCCCTGCTCTGTTCCCCGGCTCACCTGCCACGCTCCTCGGCTTCCCTGCGTCGCTCCCCGGTTCTTCTGTCCGGTCTCCGCCGCTCCCCGGTCTCCAGCCTCCATTGCTGGCGGTTCCCAGGCGTCCTGGTCCCCGCTCCCGGCGCCCGTCGGCTTCTCAGCCCCAGCCCGGCTCTGCTGCTTCCTCCTCACCGCTCCCTGCCCTGGCTTCTGGCACCCGGGCCTCGCGCATGCGCATTAGGGCGCGCGCGCGGTCATTGACCCTTTCTTAAAGGGCCAGCGTCCACTAACAGGAAATTGGGCACACAGGTACAGGGTATAAAGGGGTTTAGTGTCCAAGTGGGCGGGGCCTGTTCTTCGTGTTTCCCAAGCTAGGAGTCAGGTCTCCTTGTGTTCCTGTGAGATACTCACCTCTCTCTCTTCTAGAGCCGATCCTGCTTCGCCATCCGGTCCTGCCGAATCCCGAACCCCGAACGCTGCCTATCTGCCATCCTGACAGTCCGTTCCATCTCTGATCCCTGCGGTGACCCGTCTGCTCGCTCCATTGGTTCCGGACTCCGCCTGACAACATCTTGGCCTCCAAACCTGAGCTCCGTCACCCGGACTACCATCAGTGACTCCGTGGTCCCAGGGACTTCTGCATTCTCCTCTTGTACACGGACTGTCCTGCTACCTGTAGTGCTCCAGCTACCGGACCCCTTACCATCATCAAGGAGTTCGGCCCAGTGGATCCACCTCCTGGGTCTGCCCGTCCACCTGGCCCTAACAGTAAGAACAGGCCATGGATCCCGCTGAAGCACTAGCAGCCCTGCAGGAGGAACTCACACGCCAGCGTGAGACTCAGACCCGCATGCTGCAATTCATGTCTTCTGTGGACGCCCGCCTGAACACGCTACAAGCGTCGGTTACATCTTCAGCATCTCGGGCTTCCACTAGACAATCCACGGCTCCAGCCCCCGTGGCAGCCTCTTCGGATGCTTCCAGACTTCGTTTGGCCTCACCACCCCGGTACGCCGGAGATCCCAAGACCTGCAGGGGATTCATAAACCAATGCTCCCTCCATTTCACGCAGCTGCCGCATTTGTTTGCCTCCGACCAAGCCAAGGTCGCGTTCATCATGTCCCATCTAGAGGGTGAGGCACTGGCGTGGATGAACCCCTTGTGGGAAAAGGAGGATCCTGTGACCACGAACATCCAGGAGTTCCTGCAGGCATTTCGTGGCACCTTTGACGAGCCCGGACGCGCCTCCGCGTCTGCCTCATCTCTTCTCCGGTTACGTCAGGGGACTCTGACGGTGGGTCAATACGCCATACGTTTTCGCACCTTGGCTTCGGAACTTGGGTGGAACAACGAGGCTCTAACCGCCGCCTTCTAGGAAGGACTCTCGGGTCGAATTAAAGATGAGCTGGCTGGTCGTGACGTACCGTCCACCCTGGATGCCCTGATTACCCTAGCGACTCGAGTGGACATTCGCTTTCAGGAGCGATCCAAAGAGGTGTCCCGTGAGAGACGTCCGGTACGGCATTCCTATCCTCCGCAGAAGCCCGCCGTACTTCAGTCAACGGCATCTGGTGTCTCCGTCCACGAGCCCATGCAGATCGACCGTGTGCGGCAGTCTGAACAACGCCGAGCAGAGCGGCTCGCCAAGGGCCTCTGCTTCTACTGCGGAGAGGGCACACACCTGCTACGCTCCTGTCCAGAAAGGCCGGGAAACTCCAAAGCCTAGGGTTGGTAGGAGAGGCCACCCTAGGTGCTGGGACTCTCTCAGACCCGGTTACCTGGACTGTGCAAGTGACAACGGGAGAGACGCGGTTCACGGCTGAGGCGTACCTCGATTCTGGGGCAGCAGGCAATTTCATCCAGCAGGCCACGGTGGACAAGTACCAGGTGCCTGTTACTCCACTCGACAAACCCCTCGTGATTGCCTCTGTGGATGGGAGACCCCTCTCTGACACCATCTCGTGGATCACCAGGCCGGTCGAACTGCGTATCGGTGCCCTGCACACCGAGAACATCACTCTCTACGTCCTTCCACACATGTCCCATCAAATCCTGCTGGGACTTCCCTGGTTACGGACACACGAACCATCAGTCAGATTGGGTACTGGTGAAATCACCCGATGGGGCTCCTCTTGCCACGAGAAGTGTCTGAAGACCATACAACCCATCCGACGACCTCCGGTTCCAGAGTCCCTACCGGGACTGCCCTCGGCCTATTGGTCCTTCGCGGATGTCTTCGACAAAAAGGAATCAGAGGTACTTCCGCCACATCGTCCTTACGATTGTGCCATCGACCTGCTCCCGGGAACTACACCACCTCGAGGACGGATATATCCGCTGTCTCCAGCCGAAACAAGGGCCATGTCTACTTACATCACAGAGAGCCTGGCAAGGGGATTCATTCGGAGATCCTCCTCTCCTGCTGGAGCAGGCTTCTTCTTCGTTAAGAAGAAAGAAGGTGATCTACGTCCATGCATAGACTACCGGGGATTAAACCAAATCACCGTGAAAAACAAGTACCCTCTGCCGCTCATCCCCGAATTGTTTGATCGGCTTAGAGGAGCTCGTGTGTTCACCAAGTTGGATCTTCGGGGTGCCTACAACCTGGTCCGCATCCGCTCGGGGGACGAATGGAAGACCGCGTTCAATACTCGCGATGGGCACTATGAATACTGTGTGATGCCTTTCGGCCTGTGTAACGCACCAGCAGTCTTTCAGGAATTGGTGAACGACGTGTTCCGGGACCTTCTTTACATCTGTGTGGTGGTGTATCTCGATGACATCCTGGTCTTTTCTCCGGACCTCCAGACCCACAGAGAGAACGTGCAGCTGGTACTACGATGACTGAGGGAGAATCGTCTGTACGCCAAGTACGAGAAGTGTGTCTTCGAGCAGTCTTCTCTTCCCTTCCTGGGTTACGTCATCTCCGATACCGGACTGCAGATGGATCCGAAGAAGGTCTCTTCCATTCTCAACTGGCCCCCTCCTTCTGGACTGAAGGCAATCCAACGCTTTCTGGGATTCGCCAACTATTACCGCCAGTTCATCCCTCACTTCTCTGCTCTGACTGCTCCTCTCTCCGCCTTGACCAAGAAGGGGGCTAATCCAAAGGACTGGTCACCTGCGGCCGACGCCGCGTTTGGCTCTCTGAAGCGGGCATTTGCCTCCTCTCCTGTGCTCCACCGTCCGGAGTTAAACCGACAGTTCACCTTGGAGGTGGATGCCTCCTCCTCGGGAGCTGGAGCAGTGCTCATGCAGAAGTCCTCCTCCGGGAGGATGGTGACTTGCGGTTTCTTCTCCAAGAGCTTCTCAGCGCCTGAACGCAACTACACCATCGGTGACCGAGAACTATTGGCAGTCAAACTGGCTCTGGAGGAATGGCGCTACCTTCTGGAAGGAGCAGTGTACCCCGTTATTATTTACACGGACCACAAGAACCTGGAATACCTGCGGTCTGCTCAGCGACTGAACCCACGGCAAGCCAGGTGGTCCTTGTTCTTTGCCAGATTTGATTTCCAGCTCCATTTCCGACCCGCGGACAAGAATGTACGCGCAGATGCCTTGTCCAGGTCTTTCATGCCCATGGAGCAGGAGGAGGAGACATCCCAGCCCATCATTTGCCCTAGTAAGATCATTCCGGTGACTCCTGTCACTCTGGCCCAAATACCGCCCGGGAAGACCTATGTCTCTGAGACTGACAGGCAAAAAGTGCTACACTGGGGCCATGCCTCGAAAATAGCCGGTCATGCTGGTCAGAAGAGAACATGGAGTACGATTGTACGTCATTACTGGTGGCCATCCCTTCGCACGGATGTCGCTTCTTTTGTCTCAGCCTGCTCCTCTTGTGCCAGGAATAAGACGCCCAAACATCTGCCATATGGCCGTCTTCTGCCTCTGCCAATACCCTCTGTTCCGTGGCAACACATTGCAATGGACTTTATTACGGACTTGCCATTGTCCTCCGGACACACAGTCATATGGGTCGTGGTGGATCGGTTCTCTAAAATGGCTCATTTCGTCCCTATGGCTGGACTGCCCTCTGCCCAGGAACTCGCTGACGCCTATGTACAACACATCTTCCGCTTGCATGGCTTTCCATCACACATTGTGTCCGACAGAGGAACTCAGTTCACCTCCCGCTTCTGGAGGGCCCTCTGCAAACATCTGGGAGTGACTCTGGACTTTTCTTCAGCCTACCATCCTCAGTCGAACGGCCAAGTGGAACGGGTCAATCAGATCTTGACCTCCTTCTTACGTCACTACGTCAACGCCCATCATGACGACTGGTCCACGCTTCTTCCTTGGGCTGAATTCTCCCATAACCACCACGTCAGTGAGTCCTCCTCCAGCTCTCCCTTCCATGTCGTTTACGGACTTCAGCCTTCCGTCCCATTACCTGTATCCTCTTCCTCGGATGTCCCTGCTGCTGATGCTGTAGCCCGTGACTTTGCAACCATTTGGGACTCTGTTAAGGCGTCCCTTGGACGTGCTTCCCTGCGGATGAAAAGACACGCAGACAAGAGGCGTCTGGACCCTCCGTGTTTCTCTCCGGGAGATCTCGTCTGGCTTGCTTCCAAGTACGTCCGATTGAAGCTACCATCCTACAAGCTGGGACCTCGCTACATCGGGCCGTTTAAAGTCCTCGGCAAGATCAATGAGGTCTCCTACAAGCTGCAGCTCCCGGCCACGATGAAGATACCCAACTCCTTCCACGTCTCCCTGCTCAAGCCGGCTGTCCTTGGTCCCTTCTCCGCTGCTGCCAGTTCGGCTCCTCCTCCTATTGCCGATGACGACATCTATGCGGTAAGGGATATCGTGGCCATGAAAACTGTACGGGGCCGACAGTTCTTCCTGGTGGACTGGGCAGGCTATGGTCCTGAGGATAGGTCCTGGGAACCCCGGGAGAATGTGGGTACTCCTTTGATCCGTGCCTTCCTGTCCCGGTTGCGGGGAGGGGGGCGTAAGGGGGGGTACTGTCACGCTCCCCGGGTCCCCTGCTCTGTTCCCCGGCTCACCTGCCACGCTCCCCGGCTTCCCTGCGTCGCTCCCCGGTTCTTCTGTCCGGTCTCCGCCGCTCCCCGGTCTCCAGCCTCCATTGCTGGCGGTTCCCAGGCGTCCTGGTCCCCGCTCCCGGCGCCCGTCGGCTTCTCAGCCCCAGCCCGGCTCTGCTGCTTCCTCCTCACCGCTCCCTGCCCTGGCTTCTGGCACCCGGGCCTCGCGCATGCGCATTAGGGCGCGCGCGCGGTCATTGACCCTTTCTTAAAGGGCCAGCGTCCACTAACAGGAAATTGGGCACACAGGTACAGGGTATAAAGGGGTTTAGTGTCCAAGTGGGCGGGGCCTGTTCTTCGTGTTTCCCAAGCTAGGAGTCAGGTCTCCTTGTGTTCCTGTGAGATACTCACCTCTCTCTCTTCTAGAGCCGATCCTGCTTCGCCATCCGGTCCTGCCGAATCCCGAACCCCGAACGCTGCCTATCTGCCATCCTGACAGTCCGTTCCATCTCTGATCCCTGCGGTGACCCGTCTGCTCGCTCCATCGGTTCCGGACTCCGCCTGACAACATCTTGGCCTCCGAACCTGAGCTCCGTCACCCGGACTACCATCAGTGACTCCGTGGTCCCAGGGACTTCTGCATTCTCCTCTTGTACACGGACTGTCCTGCTACCTGTAGTGCTCCAGCTACCGGACCCCTTACCATCATCAAGGAGTTCGGCCCAGTGGATCCACCTCCTGGGTCTGCCCGTCCACCTGGCCCTAACAGCAGCAGACGGACAATCAACCTAACGAACATAGTAGTAGGTCAAGGTGTCTTGAATGCCTAAGACTCCTGACTTCCTACTACAATGTGGTGCAATAAAGGGTTAACTGTAAAAACAAAGATGACAACACTTCGGTCATATTCAGGATAGCCCATGAGTTTACTGACTGGGGTCAAACTGAACCACCCTCTGCTCCCAAATAAGTTGCTTACTCAGTATGCAATTTGCAGGACCCAGTTCATCGGCCAGGTTAGTAATCTGTGGTCACTGGACGGCAGCCCTGAGAGGGGCCTCCTACCTGCTGCCATCAGGTGCACTTCTTTTGAATAGCCAATCTGATGTAATGCCAGGGCAGCTAATCAAAAGAGCATCTAGGGCTGCTATGGAGTAAGAGGCAGTTTTCAGGCTCTCCATACCGGGTCCTCCGTATCAATTCGTACCTGTCATGATCCAGGCCAGAATCTGCCGCTGTGGCTTCTCCCAGCTCCAGCCTGGTCATGTCAGAGGTTAAATCCTCCCTTCCTCCTTCTGGTTTCTAGAACACTATATCTTGGCACTGCATCTCCGGTTCAGCGCCAGAGATAGTCTATGTATTGTAGCATGTTTAGCTGGCTCTGGTGAGTGACCCGATCTGTCCTACCATTTACCCTGTTCCTCCTGACCCTTGTCCGTCTGTCCACTCCCGGTCCCGTCCCGTTTGTCGTACCCCTGTTTTGTTATTTGGACTTCCCAGTGCTTGACTTATGCTTCTGTCCCTGACTTGGCTCTGTCTCTCCCTTCGGCATTCTCCATTACCGTTCAGCTCCTGGTCCTTGGCTAGCTTCTGACTCTTGAGTTTGTTTACCCCTTGTACATTGACTTGACTTCCCGTTGCTGACTTGGCTCACTGACTACTCTATTGCCACCTAGTAGTGACTGCGCTGTACTACTCCAGGTCATCTCTTAGTACAGCATAACACTGACTCACTGTCTATTCTGCTGCCACCCACTGGTGACTATGCTGTACAACTCCTGGTCATCTCTTAGTACAGCGTGAAAGCACCAACTTTAATTCTGTTGAGGAAGTATTTTGGTGAGAGGGCTACACAAATTCTATTGTTTTCAATTCAAGATGCCCCAGATTTTTCAGGATGTCAAAATTTGGGACAGTCCCTGCAAATTCAAGAGCATTAACAGATATGGAGCATCCACTGGGTCGCTCTGCATGAAAACATAAGTTGGACTTATAAAGTGCATGTACTAACCAGTGAGTGATGGCATATACTAGTGTCAGGCCATAATTTGCTAACCCTACACAAAAAGGGTTACATTTTTACTACCTGTAGACACCACTAGGGGGAGCTCACAGCACTTGGATTTACATGGCATCTACGCTTGTTTCTCCAAAAATAAGACAGGGTCTTAAATTATTTTTTTGCTCCTAATGATGCGCTAGGTCTTATTTTCAGGGGATGTCTTATATTGTCCCATGAACAATAATCTACAATTATTCTTGAACAAAAAATAACCATTTAATTCAAATCTAATCATCATCATATTCTGGAACATGAACATTTTGTGATACTCATATTACTGGCTCAGAACCTGTCCTATAGTGGTGGGTACATGTGGCGCCCTGGGCAAGCCAGGGGCCACAGAGCACAACACCCACACACCCCACACTCCCGGCAGGCACACCAAAGCCAGAACACAAAACCCTTGTTGCCTTCCTCCAGGAGCTGATGATCACACCAGGGGGTGGGCCAGGCGGTTGGCCCCGCCCACCGAGGAGTTCACAGTCCTGGAGGCGGGAAAACCAGGCAGATTAGTTTTGGAGAGGAGTGAGGACAGTTGAGAAGTGAAAGTGAGAGAGGAGAAAAGTGACAGCTAAGCAGCCTGAAGTTGGTCCGGGTGTGTGGCCATGACAGATCAGCAAGGTTGGCAGACGGTGGTGACCGTCTGCAGGAGTGGCTGATTGGAGTCAACCGTGAGGACCGTGGACGGGCGGTGGCCCGGCGGTACCGGACCGGTACACAAAGAGAAGCCGGCACCATCTGGCAGGGGCTTTTCGGACCCCGGCAAGGCTAGGAGTCGCCGTGAATTTGCCAAATCCGTTAGTGAAGGGGACCTCCTGGGTTTCCAAACAGTCAAGTCCCGACAGAAGGCAACAGTCCAACCGAGTGAGAGAGACACCGCCACCGCCAAGGCAACCGTTTCTCAGGGCCAGCGCCTGCGGGCAAAAGGGGCTCCTCCGGCCCATATCCAAGCCGGGGAGCGGGTTACCGGTGGGAACCCATTGGAACCGTACAGACATCTTAGGTGCAGGGAAAGGCAGTTGCCACCAACTTGCCGTGTGTTTTACCGAGAACTGTGTCTTCATCATTGGGCTGAGTGAGTACCACCATGCCGTACGGCACAGCGCTGCCCCCGCGACCCTGCACCTCTCCAGGCCCCGTAACCTGCCTGCTATCCATCCCTACCCCATCACCGGGCCCCGGGACAACCAATCCCCTACCCACGGAGGGGAGAACTAACAACCAAGCTGCTCCCAGTCACCGCTCCCGGGATCCCCGTCTAGAGCAGCGGTGGTGTCACCAAAATCACCACAACCGTGGGTGGCGTCACGGACAATATCCATAATCAAAACCCCCACAACCAATCAACCCCCCTTTTCACTCACGGGCGAGGAGCGCCGCTCGAGTCCCCGGGATCCGGCCCACCGCTCGAGCCACCACCGAGCAGCAGCAACAGCCGCAGCAGCAGCGGCGGCCGGACCCGAGCAGTGGGAGAGCGCAGCGTCCCCTCCTCCGCCCGCGACATACATATCATATTTACCTACTTAAACATATTATTATCTCTGTACTGCTAAGTTTACCCCCAAAAGAAAGCAGACACCCCCTAAAAGAATCACATCTACCAGCCTCCAAACAATTAGAGTTGCCAAGCAAATGGGCTCTCCCATACAAATCAGGAAGTAGTATCAATCATGAGGAGTGATACTAGTACCCGATCTGTGTGTGAGAGCCGCAGTGCGATGCATATCGAAGAGTGAGGGACCTGACAGCGACGCAGATCTCTGTGTGAGAACGCATCCACCATTGGCATTACCAACTGTAATTGTTTGGGGTCTGGCGAGTGATTTTTTTGGAGGGAGTAATGTCTGCTTTCTTTTGGGGTCTGTCTGTGTTTTCTTTTTGGGTTGTCTGCTTTCTTTTGGGGCTGTCTACTTTCTTTTAGGGACGTCTGCTTCCTTTTGGGGATGGCTGCTTCCTTTTGGGGATGGCTGCTTCCTTTTGGGGATGGCTGCTTCCTTTTGGGGATGGCTGCTTTCTTTTGGGGATGGCTGCTTTCTTTTGGGGATGGCTGCTTTCTTTTGGTGGTGTCTGCTTTTCTTTCGGGGGTCTGCTTTCTTTTGGTGGTGTCTGCTTTTCTTTCGGGGGTCTGCTTTCTTTTGGTGGTGACTGCTCTCTTTTGGGGGGTGTTTGGGTTGGTTTTTTTTAAGCTGTCTCCTTTCTTTTGGTGAAGTCTACTTTCTTTTGAGGCTGTCTCCATTCTTTTGGTAATGCCTCCATTCTTTTAGGGAAGTCTGTTTTCTTTTGGGGCATTCAGCTTTCTTTTGGGGATGTCTCCTTTCTTTTGGTGATGTCTGCTTTCCTTTTAGGGGGTCTGCTTTCTTTTGGGGATTTTTGCTTTCTTTAATGAAGTGTCTTACTGTGTTCTTTAACTTTTCAAGCTGCTGGACTCTTCCTTATGCACCCACAACTAAGACTTATTTTTGGAGTGGGGCTTATATTTAAAGCATATGCAAAAAAGCCCCAAGTAAATGCTACTAGGGCTTTTTTTTGGGGTAGGTCTTATTGTTGAAGAAACTGCAAAATCCCATCTATGCTCAGCCACCACTAGAGAGAGCTCTGTCAATGGCCTGAAGGAGCTCCCTCTAGTGGTGGCTGAGCATAGATGGAGTTAGCAGTGTAATAGAGCGATTAGCAAGGATCACAATAGTCAAAGTTCTGATGTCAAATGTTTCACAAAATAAAAAATATTCCATTAAGACATTTTATTTCTAGATTTTCCACATTTTTTTCTATCCTATTTAATGTCTTCTGATAGATGTAGATCATTTTACACTTCTTTTGATTTTTTTTCCCTTGACGGTAACTGAAGAGCAATCTGTCGTCTGGCATATAAAATACAGCATCCAATCGAGATTCGGGGGCGATTTGTGATCTGCTCTGTTTGCTCGTACACGGCCGAAGGAGTCGGGGGAGGGGGGAGATGCGGCTGTTTCTTAATCTCTTTCTGCACCACTTACTCTCATCATTCCAATTCTCCCCGCATAAATTAACTTTATCTGTACAAGTAAATATATGATTTTCAAGCATGGAGAAAGGGGAAAAAAAAAAAGGCCAACGGGTACCATCCGGTGCTCCGCCGCCGCCGCGTGGCTCAACTTCAGCAGCTGATATAGCTTGGAATTAATATAGCTTATATCTATTAACCCCTTGCTGGAGGCTGTCCATGGCATTACTGCAAAACACATTTACAGCCCCTCCAGCGGAAAAAAAAAAAAGGGATTTAAGTAGAAATGTGGCCAGACTCATTGCGGTAAAACGATGGCACCTCGGCCCGGTGACTCGTCATCCGTCTTCTCTAACGGCCCTGACACATTTCTTTTTATTGCTATTATGTTTTCTAACTTATTTTCCAGTTTGAGTTTAACAAGATGTAAGAGTCTAGAAACAGTAAAAAAAAAAATGGTGAGGGACGGACGAGGGGGGGGGGGGGAATTAGAGGGAATGATTAATGCATCCAACATGGAGACTTGATGAAAACATGGTAACCCGAGGGGACGGTGAACGCGGATCAGTCAGAAAACAGGCAATGAGATTATAGGAGCAGCCATTCTGCTGTATGAAATCAGAAAGACACGCGTCTACAGACGCTCGCTCGGCCAATATGTACGGCCATTTACTAATGGACAGAAAAGTGATTGTACCTTTACGGGGGGAATAAAGAAAAAATATCAGGGGTCTGCCCTTATTAGAATGGAGAGTAATTGGGAAAAAGGAGAGAAAAATATATAAATGTACGATGGTGCTGTAATGGGGCTAAATAAGGACCTCATATAGTGCCAAAGGGCCCATAATGTGCAATATAAGGGCTATATGGTGTCCAAATAAAACCTCCATACAGCGCTGATATAATACTGCCATACACTGACCTGTATAAAACTTCCATACAGTGCTGAAACAGTACCATCCAGTGACCATATAAAACCTCCATATAGTGCTGAGATAATAGTTACATAAACTGAGCATATACAACTTCCCTAGAGTGCTGAAACAACAGTGCCATACAGTGACCATATAAAACCTCCATACAGTGCCCAAACAACAGTAGCATATAGTGATCATATAAAACCTCCATACAGTGCTGAGATAATAGTGCCATACACTGACCGTATAAAACTTCCCTACAGTGCTGAAACAACAGTACTATACAGTGACCATATAAAACCTCCATACAGTGCTGAGATAATAGTGCCATACACTGACCATGTAAAACTTCCCTACAGTGTTGAAACAACACTACTATACAGTGACCATGTAAATCCTCCATTCAGTGCTGAGTGTTCTGAATATCATCAGAGATGGTGCTGTTCCTGGGAGTGTTTCTGGGCTCCCTCTGGTGGCTGGTGTTGGTAGTGAGTCTGATTCTGCATCTGTCACTCAGATAGGTGTTGAAGATGATTTCTGTTTGAGGAAGACTATGGAGTCCATCCTGGGGGGATATAGGAAGGCAGTCTCTGCTTAACCTTTGCCGGGTATAATTGTTTCTGCTCCATGTTAAGATGTCCTGAATTTGTCCTCCAGCCTTTAGGCTTTTGCCTTTACCTTTTAGGTTTTTGTTTTACCTTTTTTGCGCCTTTTTGGATATTTCAGGAATGATTTCCACAGCATTTTTTGCCTCCTGTGCATCGGTTTTGTCTCCATGTTATCCTGAGTCTGCAGCTATGCCTGATAGGTATTTTGCTCTCTTAGTCTGGGCTTGGTTAGAGGCTTAATTTGCACTGAAGGGCGTTTCTGCTTAATCTATGTCTTTTTCTAAATCTATGTTTGAAAATATTCTCTTTTTGTTTCTTGCATGTGAACAAGTGCTGTTTCTGTACTATTTATAGAGGGTGATTTATTCCTAGTAAGAAAGGCATTTACACAAGAGTTCCTGATATAGTGGGAGGAAAGATCAAGGGAATTTTTGATTATCAGGCATTGGTATTTTTTAGGGTTATTACTGTCTGCAACCAGCAATCTATCCTATACTTTTGTATCTAGCTAGCAGGGCCTCACTTTGCTTATTTCTATATCTAACATCTGTGTGTTGTTTTTTCTTACATCACCGTCGTTATATGTTGGGGGCTTGTCTCTTTCCTTTGGGGCTGATCTGAGGCAAATCAGGATTCCTCATTCCATCTTTGAGGTTACTTAGTTCTTCGGTGGTGACGAGGCATCTAGGTTTGTTAGGAACGCTCCACCGCTACTTCTAATTGTTTTTGTGTAGTCAGTGTGATTGCAGCCAGCTAAGTTTCCAACTACTCTTGTGCATTATCTTCTATCATTTTTTATGGGATTTTTGCAAGACCTTTTGTGGTCTCCTGACCATAACAGCTGAGATAATACTGCCATACACTGATAAAATGTCCGTATAGTGCTGAGATAACAACCAGTGGTTATAAAACATGTTTAGTGTTGAAAAAGCAGTGCCATGCAGTGATCATAAAAAAAATTCCTTACATTGATAAAACAACAGTACAATCCAATGGCCATTCAAATCCTCCATACAGTGCTGACATAACTATACCATACTGTGACCAAATCAAACAGTGTTGAAATAATATTGCCATATTGTGACCATATAAAACCTCTGTAACAGTGACCATATCAGACCTCTTTATAGTGCTGAAACTGTATCATACAATTACCACAGAAAACCGCCATACGGTGATGAAATAAGTACAACACCATGACCACATACAGTGCCATGCAAAAGTTTGGGCACCCCTGGTCAAAATTACTGTTGCTGCAAACAGTTAAGCAGGTTGAGGTTGAAGTGATCTCTGAAAGGCATAAAGGTAAAGATGGCATATTTCCTTCGTATTTTAGGATATATATATATATATATATATATATATATATATATATATATATATATACACATACTATCCGTGTATATTTTAAAATCAACAAACATTTTGGCACTCTCCGCGGTTAGTACCTAGTAGCATGCCCTCTGGCAAGTATCACAGCTTGTAAATGTTTTTTGTAGCAGCCAAGAGTCTTTCAATTCTTGTTTGATGGATTTTCATCCATTCTTCCAGTGGAGACGTTTTCCAGTTCTGTGTTATTCCTGGCTCATCTCCCAGTTCTGTGAGATTTCTGGCTCGTCTTCCAGTTCTGTGAGATTCCTGGCTCGTCTTGCATCTTTTGAGATCTTTTGAGATCTATTCACAGATTTTCAATGATGTTCAGATCAGGGAACAGTGAGGACCATCGTAAAACCTTGAGATTGCGCCTTTTGAGGTTGTCTATTGTGGATTTTGACATGTGTTTAGGATCATAATCCAGTTGTAGCAGCCATACTCTTTTCTCCTCTTTTCTCCTCTTTTCAACTTCACCTTTGTTACAGATTTTGCTATGTTTGCATCAAGAATTAGTTTAAATTTCAAGAATCCATTATTCTCTCGACCCGTGAAATGTTCCCACTGCTATTTGCTACAACACAACCCCAAAACATGATTGATCCACCCGCATGCTTCATGGTTGTCGAAATATTCTTTTCCTGAAATTCTGTGCCCTTTTTTCTACACGCACACCTTTGATAATTTTGGTGCATGGGACTTGTTTCTAAAATGCATAAGGCTTGCTTAGAACGGGATTTTACGTGCCCTGGCAGGGAGCACGTCATTCCCCTGCCCCCATCAGCAGCACCTTGATGTGAGCGCTGACATTCACAGGAGATCAGCATTTCTGCTGTTCAGAGCTGATGCTGATGCTCTGCTTTGTACAGCACAAGCGATTGCATATCAGTTTCAAGTCCCCTAAGGGATCTAGTAAAAACAATAAAAAGTGTAAAACAAAAAGATTTTACAATATGAAAAACTAAAAAAAGGGTCAAATCACCTCCCCTTTGCCCCATTAAAAATAAAACAATTAAAATAATGGTATTCCAGAGTTAAGAAATGCCTGATCTATCAAAATATGAAATAAATTAATCTGATCGGTAAAGGGCATAAGCGAGAAAAAAAATCAAAACACTAGAATTACGGGTTTTGATTGCCACAACATGGCAATAAAATGCAATGAGACAATCAAAACATTGCATTTACCCCACAGTGGTATAAGTAAAAACGTTAGCTCAGGATGCAAAAAATAAGCCGTCACTGATCTCCAGATCCTGAAAAATGAAAACGCTACAGGTATCCGAAAATGGCGACAAAAGCACAATTCTTATTTTTGACATTTTTTTTCACCACTTAAATAAAAAAAAACAAAAAAAACCAAAAACATGCGTTTGGTATCTACAAACTCATACTGACCTGGGGAAACCTAATGTCAGATCAGTTTTACCATATAGTGAACATGATAAATAAAAACAATTTGTGGAATTGCACTTTGTTTGCAAGTTGACCGCATTTGGAATTTGTTTCCCATTTTCCAGTGCAATATGTGGTAGGATGAACGGTGTCATTCAAAAGTACAACTCGTCCTGCAAAAAACAAGCCCTCATATGTCAATATTGACGGAAAATAAAAAAGCTATTGCTCTTGGTTGAAGGTGAGGAAAAATAAAGAGGGGCTGTGTGGGGATCATACTATATGTAGGGGGCTGTGTGGAGTTCATACTTAATGTAAGGGCTGTGTGGGGCTCATACTGAATGTAAGGGCTGTGTGGGGCTCATACTGAATGTAGAGGCTGTGTGGGGCTCATACTGAATGTAGAGGCTGTGTGGGGCTCATGCTGAATGTAGGGGACTGTGTGGGGCTCATGCTGAATGTAGGGGACTGTGTGGGGCTCATACTGAATGTAGAGGCTGTGTGGGGCTCATACTGAATGTAGGGGACTGTGTGGGGGCTTATACTGAATGTAGAGGACTGTGTGGGGCTCATACTGAATGTAGAGGACTGTGTGGGGCTCATACTGAATGTAGAGGACTGTGTGGGGCTCATACTGAATGTAAGAGACTGTGTGGGGCTCATACTGAATGTAGGGGACTGTGTGGGGCTTATACTGAATGTAGAGGACTGTGTGGGGCTCATACTGAATGTAGAGGACTGTGTGGGGCTCATACTGAATGTAGAGGACTGTGTGGGGCTCATACTGAATGTAGAGGACTGTGTGGGGCTCATACTGAATGTCGGGGGCTGTGTGGGGCTTATATTGAATGTAAGGGATGTGTGGGGCTCATACTGAATGTAGGGGCTGTGTGAGGCTCATACTGAATGTAGAGGACTGTGTGGGGCTCATACTGAATGTAGAGGACTGTGTGGGGCTCATACTGAATGTAGGGGACTGTGTGGGGCTCATACTGAATGTAGAGGACTGTGTGGGGCTCATACTGAATGTAGAGGCTGTGTGGGGCTCATACTGAATGTAGGGGACTGTGTGGGGCTTATACTGAATGTAGAGGACTGTGTGGGGCTCATACTGAATGTAGAGGACTGTGTGGGGCTCATACTGAATGTAGGGGCTGTGTGGGGCTCATATTGAATGTAGGGGACTGTGTGGGGCTTATACTGAATGTAAGGGCTGTGTGGGGTTCATACTGAATGTAGGGGCTGTGTGGGGCTCATGCTGAATGTAGGGGACTGTGTGGGGCTCATACTGAATGTAGGGGCTGTGTGGGGCTCATACTGAATGTAGGGGCTGTGTGGGGCTCATACTGAATGTCGGGGGCTGTGTGGGGCTCATACTGAATGTAGGGGACTGTGTGGGGCTCATACTGAATGTAGGGGCTGTGTGGGGCTCATACTGAATGTCGGGGGCTGTGTGGGGCTCATGCTGAATGTAGGGGGCTGTGTGGGGCTCATACTGAATGTAGGGGCTGTGTGGGGCTCATACTGAATGTCGGGGGCTGTGGGGGGCTCATACTGAATGTCGGGGGCTGTGTGGGGCTCATGCTGAATGTAGGGGGCTGTGTGGGGCTCATACTGAATGTAAGAGCTGTGTGGGGCTCATACTGAATGTAGGAACTGTGTGGGGATCATACTGAATGTAGGGGCTGTGTGGGGCTCATACTGAATGTAGAGGACTGTGTGGGGCTCATACTGAATGTAAGAGCTGTGTGGGGCTCATACTGAATGTAGGAACTGTGTGGGGATCATACTGAATGTCGGGGGCTGTGTGGGGCTTATATTGAATGTAAGGGATGTGTGGGGTTCATACTGAATGTAGGGGCTGTGTGGGGCTCATACTATATGTAGGGGACTGTGTGGGGCTCATGCTGAATGTAGAGGCTGTGTGGGGCTCATGCTGAATGTAGGAGACTGTGTGGGGCTCATACTGAATGTAGAGGACTGTGTGGGGCTCATACTGAATGTAGAGGCTGTGTGGGGCTTATACTGAATGTAAGGGCTGTGTGGGGTTCATACTGAATGTAGGGGCTGTGAGGGGCTCATGCTGAATGTAGGGGACTGTGTGGGGCTCATACTGAATGTAGGGGACTGTGTGGGGCTCATACTGAATGTAGGGACTGTGTGGGGCTCATACTGAATGTAAGGGCTGTGTGGGGTTCATACTGAATGTAGGGGCTGTGAGGGGCTCATGCTGAATGTAGGGGACTGTGTGGGGCTCATACTGAATGTAGGGGACTGTGTGGGGCTCATACTGAATGTAGGGACTGTGTGGGGCTCATACTGAATGTCGGGGGCTGTGGGGGGCTCATACTGAATGTCGGGGGCTGTGTGGGGCTCATGCTGAATGTAGGGGGCTGTGTGGGGCTCATACTGAATGTAGGGGCTGTGTGGGGCTCATACTGAATGTAGGGGCTGTGTGGGGCTCATACTGAATGTCGGGGGCTGTGGGGGGCTCATACTGAATGTCGGGGGCTGTGTGGGGCTCATGCTGAATGTAGGGGGCTGTGTGGGGCTCATACTGAATGTATGGGCTATGTGGGGCTCATACTGAATGTAGGGGCTGTGTGGGGCTCATACTGAATGTAGAGGACTGTGTGGGGCTCATACTGAATGTAAGAGCTGTGTGGGGCTCATACTGAATGTAGGAACTGTGTGGGGATCATACTGAATGTCGGGGGCTGTGTGGGGCTTATATTGAATGTAAGGGATGTGTGGGGTTCATACTGAATGTAGGGGCTGTGTGGGGCTCATACTATATGTAGGGGACTGTGTGGGGCTCATGCTGAATGTAGAGGCTGTGTGGGGCTCATGCTGAATGTAGGAGACTGTGTGGGGCTCATACTGAATGTAGAGGCTGTGTGGGGCTCATGCTGAATGTAGAGGACTGTGTGGGGCTCATACTGAATGTAGAGGCTGTGTGGGGCTCATACTGAATGTAGAGGCTGTGTGGGGCTTATACTGAATGTAAGGGCTGTGTGGGGTTCATACTGAATGTAGGGGCTGTGAAGGGCTCATGCTGAATGTAGGGGACTGTGTGGGGCTCATACTGAATGTAGGGGCTGTGTGGGGCTCATACTGAATGTCGGGGGCTGTGTGGGGCTCATGCTGAATGTAGGGGACTGTGTGGGGCTCATACTGAATGTAGGGGCTGTGTGGGGCTCATACTAAATGTAGGGGGCTGTGTGGGGCTCATACTGAATGTAGGGGCTGTGTGGGGCTCATACTGAATGTCGGGGGCTGTGTGGGGCTCATACTGAATGTAGGGGCTGTGTAGGGCTCATACTGAATGTCGGGGGCTGTGTGGGGCTCATACTGAATGTATGGGCTATGTGGGGCTCATACTGAATGTAGGGGCTGTGTGGGGCTCATGCTGATAGTAGGAGGCTGTGTGGGGTTCATACTGTATATAGGGGGCTGTGTGGGGTCTCATACTGAATGTAGGGGACTGTGTGGGGCTCATACTGAATGTAGGAGACTGTGTGGGGCTCATACTGAATGTAGGGGACTGTGTGGGGCTCATACTGAATGTAGGGAACTGTGTGGGGCTCATACTGAATGTAGGAAACTGTGTGGGGCTCATGCTGAATGTAGGGGACTGTGTGGGGCTCATACTGAATGTAGGGGGCTGTGTGGGGCTCATACTGAATGTAGGAAACTGTGTGGGGCTCATACTGAATGTAGGGGGCTGTGTGGGGCTCATACTGAATGTAGGAAACTGTGTGGGGCTCATACTGAATGTAGGGGCTGTGTGGGGCTCATGCTGATAGTAGGAGGCTGTGTGGGGCTCATACTGAATGTAGGGGGTTGTGTGGAGCTCATGCTGAATGTAGGGGGTTGTGTGGGGCTCATACTGAATGTAGGGGGTTGTGTGGGGCTCATACTGAATGTAGGGGGTTGTGTGGGGCTCATACTGAATGTAGGAGACTGTGTGGGGTTCATACTGAATGCAGGTGACTGTGTGGGGTCTCATACTGTATATTGGGGGCTGTGTGGGGCTCATACGGTATATAGGGGGCTGTGTGGGGCTCATACTGAATGTAAGGGACTGAGTGGGGCTCATACTGAATGTAGGAGATTGTGTGGGGTTCATACTGAATGCAGGAGACTGTGTGGGGTCTCATACTGTATATAGGGGGCTGTGTGGGGTCTCATACTGTATATAGGGAGCTGTGTGGGTCTCATACTGAATGTAGGGGACTGTGCGGGGCTTATACTGAATGTAGGAGACTGTGGGTTGTCTCATACGGTATATAGGGGGCAGTGTGGGGCTCATACGGTATATAGGGGGCTGTGTGGGGCTTATACTGAATGTAGGAGACTGTGGGTTGTCTCATACAGTATATAGGAGCAGTGTGGGGCTCATACGGTATATAGGGGGCAGTGTGGGGCTCATACGGTATATAGGGGGCTGTGTGGGGCTTATACTGGATGTAGGAGACTGTGGGTTGTCTCATACGGTATATAGGGGGTTGTGTGGGACTCATACGCTATATAGGGGGCTGTGTGGGGTCTCATACTGTATATAGTGGGCTGTGTGGGGCCCATACGGTATATAGGGGTCTGTGTGGCGCTTATAATTAATTTATTAATATAAATATTGATCAGAATTAATTCCAGCCTATTGGTTTCGCCTCCACCCCAGCCATGGTCCCTCATGTGGCCCCTCAGGAAAATTAATTGCCCACCCATAGTCTATGGAGCATTTCACGAGGTCATTTTTTTTGTGGTCCAAGTGGTCCTGGAAAAATTGATACTTGATCAAACCCGCCAGGAGAAGCTATGCAATTTTTTAACGCATATGAGAAAATCACTGATGGTAAAAATGGACACATGGACCAAAAACTAATGAAACTGTTGAAGGTTTTTTGGCAAAAAAATCATAGAAGTCTGAACAAATCCTAAGAACCAATAAAGGGGAAAGGTCGATAAAGGGAAGACATACTAAGGCAGAAAGCGCTAAATCAGAGAGGCAGTAAAAAATAGGGGCTTGAAGAGGGAAAGGCATTAAGAGGGTGAGGCAATGTCTTGGGAGATTCATTTTTGGGGGCACAGATTGATAGGAGAAGGACGGGCAACTATAGAGGCCTACAATATCCATCGTGGAGCAGCGGGGGGATCCAACACTTGTGTCAAACAAATGTAATGGAATCATTGTAGGGACCATCACGTACATAAAGTGCAGTTAGATGTTTATTTAAGAACATAATGTCCATAAAATAATGCATTTTGAGGTTAGTCTTTTCTTCACATCAGCACTGACCACAGGCGCTAGTCTCCACCGTGTTTTTTTCTCTTCAGGCAGAAGAAGCAGAGGCAGTAGAATATTGACTTGAGGCATCTACAAGAGAAAAGAATAAGGTGAGGCTTCCAAGAGGTTAAACGAGTCTTGTCATGACAGTGGTGGCTGGAGAGTAGGGTCAAGACTTAAGGGCAGGACGGGTCATCATTTCTGGTCAATGAGGGACACATCCTGGAGGCATGAGGTGATTATCGGGGCCAAGCTGGTACCAATGGTGGAACGTTGTGCTCCCTATCAGTGGGTCAATGGCTCCAAAAGCTGGAACAACCTTCTGTAATGTCTGGCAGCTTTATTTGATCGATGGAGGTCCTGATGGGGGGGATTTTCCTATCTTACTATCATTTCTGGACAATGTTGGGACAGGTCCTGGAGACATGAGATGATTATCGGGGCCAAGCTGGTATCAATGGAGGAACGTTGTGCTCACTATCGGTAGGTCAATGGTTCCAAATGCTGGAACAACCTTCTATAATGTCTGGCTGCTTTATTTGAAAGAGAGAGGTCCTGATGGGTGGGCATCCTCCTAATTTAGCATCACTTCTGGACAATATTTGGACAGGTTCCAGAGATATGGGCTGATTATCGGGGCCAAGCTAGTATCAATGGAGGAACGTTGTGCTCACTATCAGTAGGTCAATGGCTACAAAAGCTGAAACAACTTTCTATAATGTCTGGCTGCTTTATTTAATAGAGGGAGGTCCTGATGTGGGGGAGTCTCCTAATTTACCATCATTTCAGGACAATGTTGGGACAAGTCCTGGAGACATGGGCTGATTATCGGGGCCAAGTTAGTACCAATGGAGGAACGCTGTGCTCACTATCAGTGGGTCAATGGCTCCAAAAGCTAAAACAACCTTCTGTAATGTCTGGCAGCTTTATTTGATTGATGGAGGTCCTAATGGGGGGGGGATTCTCCTAACTTACTATCATTTCTGGACAATGTTGGGACAGGTCCTGGGGACATGAGCTGATTATCGGGGCCAAGCTGGTATCAATGGAGGAATGTTGTGTTCACTATCGGTAGGTCAATGGTTGCAAATGCTACAACAACCTTCTATAATGTCTGGCTGCTTTATTTGATAGAGGGAGGTCCTGATGGGGGGCATCCTCCTAATTTAGCATCACTTCTGGACAATATTTGGACAGGTCCCAGAGATATGGGCTGATTATCGGGGCCAAGTTAGTATCAATGGAGGAACGTTGTGCTCACTATCAGTAGGTCAATGGCTACAAAAGCTGAAACAACTTTCTATAATGTCTGGCTGCTTTATTTAATAGAGGGAGGTCCTGATGTGGGGGAGTCTCCTAATTTACCATCATTTCAGGACAATGTTGGGACAAGTCCTGGAGACATGGGCTGATTATCGGGGCCAAGTTAGTACCAATGGAGGAACGCTGTGCTCACTATCAGTGGGTCAATGGCTCCAAAAGCTAAAACAACCTTCTGTAATGTCTGGCAGCTTTATTTGATTGATGGAGGTCCTAATGGGGGGGGGATTCTCCTAACTTACTATCATTTCTGGACAATGTTGGGACAGGTCCTGGGGACATGAGCTGATTATCGGGGCCAAGCTGGTATCAATGGAGGAATGTTGTGTTCACTATCGGTAGGTCAATGGTTGCAAATGCTACAACAACCTTCTATAATGTCTGGCTGCTTTATTTGATAGAGGGAGGTCCTGATGGGGGGCATCCTCCTAATTTAGCATCACTTCTGGACAATATTTGGACAGGTTCTGGAGACATGAGCTGATTATTGGGGCCAAGATGGTACCAATGGAGGAACGTTGTGCTCACTATCGGTAGGTCAATGGTTCCAAATGCTGAACAACCTTCTATAATGTCTGGCTGCTTTATTTGATAGAGGGAGGTCCTGATGGGGGGCATCCTCCTAATTTAGCATCACTTCTGGACAATATTTGGACAGGTCCCAGAGATATGGGCTGATTATCGGGGCCAAGCTAGTATCAATGGAGGAATGTTGTACTCACTATCGGTAGGTCAATGGCTGCAAAAGCTGAAACAACTTTCTATAATGTCTGGCTGCTTTATTTGATAGAGGGAGGTCCTGATGCGGGGCATTCTCCTAATTTACCATCATTTCAGGACAATGTTGGGACAAGTCCTGGAGAAATGGGCTGATTATCGGGGCCAAGCTGGTATCAATGGAGGAAAATTGTGCTCACTATCAGTAAGTCAATGGTTCCAAAAGTTGGAACAAGCTTCAGTAGTGTCTGGCTGCTTTATTTGATTGAGGGAGGTCCTGATGGAGGGGATTCTCCGAATTTACCAATATTTGTCTTAATTAGGAGTAAAATGGGGCTTACCCTAATGGCTGATTGGTGTCTTTGCTGCTGTTGAGAAAAAATTGAGAATTGTTCAATTAAAGTAAGGAGAATCATTGTGACCAGAACAACCCAAATTATCTCCTCTAACACAACCTCCAGTGGAGAAATTCATAAAGACTTGATGGCAAAACTTCATTAGCAATAAACCCTTTATGGGTGCATGTGGTTGTGCATGTGCGGGAGCTGTCAAACACAGCCGGACTCCCAACAGAGAAGGCAGAGAGGGTTTATTACCATCGTTACCTTCTCGATCGCTGTTTACACAACACTAAACAAACAATTCTGTATACAGATTAGGTAGCACTGACAGTGCCTCCTTCTCGAGACCATCATATTATGATGTCATTTCTGGATGTAGGAAGAGAACAGGAGCTGCGGGGTCCTAGGAGACCCACTTAGCTCCATTATGCAGGCATGGAGGCTGAATTTCCCCTGGAACTGGGGCTAATATACCAGCCAAAGTTACAGGGGAAATTAGCAATAAAAATAATTAGTTTTTGGAGAAGTGTAAAGAAATATAACTAAAAAGGCATGAAAAAAATAAATGACTAAAACAAAAACCACACACACAAAAGAGAGACACTATAAGGCCAATAGCTGGTTCTAGCCCCACCCAGTCGAAAAAAAAAATTTAAAAAAAAAAAAAATATATATATATATATAAAGAATATATAAGACTATAAGAATCATTTCTATGGAAAGGGGAACACAATTTAAAATGTATTTTAGCAGTCCTTTATGGTCAAATAAATTAAAATGTCATGATGTGACTGTAAGATAACCAGGGACAGTGACTCATGATAAGGGACCCTAGACTATCCCTAAACTTATGGTTACTCCTGATGGTTCCTTTCTATGCTCCTGAACAGAGCTAATCTAATTTCCTCCTCCCACAACACAGTGTGGAAACACAGATAAAGACAGACAAGAGAACATTTAAACTATGACACACTGCAATCACACAGGAATAGACAATGAGAGAATCAGGAGAAAATCAAGAGCAGGAAGGTAGCAACAAAAGCCAAGAAGGGTTAACTCTACAACTGCACTCAGCAACAAGTACCACAACCACCAGTTAGTCTGGGTCCCAACACCTCACCAAACCAGCTAAGATAAACTATAGCTGGTATAGAAAGATGGAACTAGCCAGCATATATAGGGGAGAAACAGATATAATTGGCTCCCCACAACATGTGATCAAAGGAGACTAAAAAGCAGACTAGCACAGATTAACTCTTGCTAGCCTGCCTATGAACTACTACTCTGCAGGTCGATGCCCCCCAGTCAGCCTGCGTTGATCACAAACACCAGAGATGTTTCATGAGGAGTGTCCGAATCTATAGTCTGACCAGATCTCGATGATACCATGACAGTCAATGAAGTTTTTAAAAAATCTCTGTGTGACATAATCTGAAAAATAGATAAAAATCTTATTTTTTATTTTCTTTCCCCCCTGAAGAAAACAAAAAAGTGACATAACAATGGGAGGGGGTGGGCAAAAATTATAAGAATACCTGAGAAAAAACTTAAAGCAGTATGTATGATAAAACCCAAAAATGAAGAAGCTGAAAGCAAAAAAAAAGTATGTGACCTCTGCTTTCCCCATGGTGCAGTAGTGTAAACTCAATGCTTTCCCTGTGGTGCAGTAGTGTAAATTCAATGCTTTCCCCGTGGTGCAGTAGTGTAAGCTCAATGCTTTCCCCGTGGTGCAGTAGTGTAAACTCAATGCTTTCCCCGTGATGCAGTAGTGTAAATTCAATGCTTTCCCCGTGGTGCAGTAGTGTAAACTCAATGCTTTCCCCGTGGTGCAGTAGTGTAAGCTCAATGCTTTCCCCGTGGTGCAGTAGTGTAAGCTCAATGCTTTCCCCGTGGTGCAGTAGTGTAAACTCAATACTTTCCCCGTGGTGCAGTAGTGTAAACTCAATGCTTTCCCCGTGGTGCAGTAGTGTAAACTCAATGCTTTCCCCGTGGTGCAGTAGTGTAAACTCAATGCTTTCCCCATGGTGCAGTAGTGTAAACTCAATGCTTTCCCCATGGTGCAGTAGTGTAAACTCAATGCTTTCCCCGTGGTGCAGTAGTGTAAACTCAATGCTTTCCCCGTGGTGCAGTAGTGTAAACTCAATACTTTCCCCGTGGTGCAGTAGTGTAAATTCAATGCTTTCCCCGTGGTGCAGTAGTGTAAACTCAATGCTTTCCCCATGGTGCAGTAGTGTAAACTCAATGCTTTCCCCGTGGTGCAGTAGTGTAAACTCAATGCTTTCCCCGTGGTGCAGTAGTGTAAACTCAATGCTTTCCCCATGGTGCAGTAGTGTAAACTCAATGCTTTCCCCGTGGTGCAGTAGTGTAAACTCAATGCTTTCCCCATGGTGCAGTAGTGTAAACTCAATGCTTTCCCCGTGGTGCAGTAGTGTAAGCTCAATGCTTTCCCCGTGGTGCAGTAGTGTAAACTCAATGCTTTCCCCGTGGTGCAGTAGTGTAAACTCAATGCTTTCCCCGTGGTGCAGTAGTGTAAACTCAATGCTTTCCCCGTGGTGCAGTAGTGTAAACTCAATGCTTTCCCCGTGGTGCAGTAGTGTAAACTCAATGCTTTCCCCGTGGTGCAGTAGTGTAAATTCAATCCTATTTGCCCTATATAGCCTACTTACGTTTTCATCTCTTCCTCCTCCTCCACAATAATGATGGTTCCCTTCTTCTCCTCTTTCTTCATTTCATCACTATATGACATAAAACATAAATGATATCATCTACTAATAAATTAGTATTTTACTCTGGCCCCTCCGGGGGCGAGGTGCAAATTTTATGGAGAATATGTAAACTCAATCCTTTCCCCGTGGTGCAGTAGTGTAAACTCAATGCTTTCCCCGTGGTGCAGTAGTGTAAATTCAATGCTTTCCCTGTGGTGCAGTAGTGTAAATTCAATGCTTTCCCTGTGGTGCAGTAGTGTAAAATCAATGTCCCTGTGGTGCAGTAGTGTAAACTCAATGCTTTCCCCATGGTGCAGTAGTGGAAACTCAATGCTTTCCCCGTTGTGCAGTAGTGTAAATTCAATGCTTTCCCCGTGGTGCAGTAGTGTAAATTCAATGCTTTCCCTGTGGTGCAGTAGTGTAAACTCAATGCTTTCCCCGTGGTGCAGTAGTGTAAATTCAATGCTTTCCCCATTGTGCAGTAGTGTAAACTCAATGCTTTCCCCGTTGTGCAGTAGTGTAAATTCAATGCTTTCCCCGTGGTGCAGTAGTGTAAATTCAATGCTTTCCCTGTGGTGCAGTAGTGTAAACTCAATGCTTTCCCCGTGGTGCAGTAGTGTAAATTCAATGCTTTCCCTGTGGTGCAGTAGTGTAAATTCAATGCTTTCCCTGTGGTGCAGTAGTGTAAACTCAATGCTTTCCCTGTGGTGCAGTAGTGTAAATTCAATGCTTTCCCCGTGGTGCAGTAGTGTAAAATCAATGTCCCTGTGGTGCAGTAGTGTAAACTCAATGCTTTCCCCATGGTGCAGTAGTGTAAATTCAATGCTTTCCCCATTGTGCAGTAGTGTAAACTCAATGCTTTCCCCGTTGTGCAGTAGTGTAAATTCAATGCTTTCCCTGTGGTGCAGTAGTGTAAATTCAATGCTTTCCCTGTGGTGCAGTAGTGTAAACTCAATGCTTTCCCTGTGGTGCAGTAGTGTAAATTCAATGCTTTCCCCGTGGTGCAGTAGTGTAAACTCAATGATTTCCCCGTGGTGCAGTAGTGTAAACTCAATGATTTCCCCGTGGTGCAGTAGTGTAAATTCAATGCTTTCCCCATGGTGCAGTAGTGGAAACTCAATGCTTTCCCCGTGGTGCAGTAGTGTAAACTCAATGATTTCCCCGTGGTGCAGTAGTGTAAACTCAATGATTTCCCCGTGGTGCAGTAGTGTAAACTCAATGATTTCCCCGTGGTGCAGTAGTGTAAACTCAATGCTTTCCCCGTGGTGCAGTAGTGTAAATTCAATGCTTTCCCTGTGGTGCAGTAGTGTAAATTCAATGCTTTCCCTGTGGTGCAGTAGTGTAAAATCAATGTCCCTGTGGTGCAGTAGTGTAAACTCAATGCTTTCCCCATGGTGCAGTAGTGTAAATTCAATGCTTTCCCCGTTGTGCAGTAGTGTAAACTCAATGCTTTCCCCGTTGTGCAGTAGTGTAAATTCAATGCTTTCCCTGTGGTGCAGTAGTGTAAATTCAATGCTTTCCCCGTGGTGCAGTAGTGTAAACTCAATGATTTCCCCGTGGTGCAGTAGTGTAAACTCAATGATTTCCCCGTGGTGCAGTAGTGTAAATTCAATGCTTTCCCCATGGTGCAGTAGTGGAAACTCAATGCTTTCCCCGTGGTGCAGTAGTGTAAACTCAATGATTTCCCCGTGGTGCAGTAGTGTAAACTCAATGATTTCCCCGTGGTGCAGTAGTGTAAACTCAATGATTTCCCCGTGGTGCAGTAGTGTAAACTCAATGCTTTCCCCGTGGTGCAGTAGTGTAAATTCAATGCTTTCCCTGTGGTGCAGTAGTGTAAATTCAATGCTTTCCCTGTGGTGCAGTAGTGTAAAATCAATGTCCCTGTGGTGCAGTAGTGTAAACTCAATGCTTTCCCCATGGTGCAGTAGTGTAAATTCAATGCTTTCCCCGTTGTGCAGTAGTGTAAACTCAATGCTTTCCCCGTTGTGCAGTAGTGTAAATTCAATGCTTTCCCTGTGGTGCAGTAGTGTAAATTCAATGCTTTCCCCGTGGTGCAGTAGTGTAAACTCAATGATTTCCCCGTGGTGCAGTAGTGTAAACTCAATGATTTCCCCGTGGTGCAGTAGTGTAAATTCAATGCTTTCCCCATGGTGCAGTAGTGGAAACTCAATGCTTTCCCCGTGGTGCAGTAGTGTAAACTCAATGATTTCCCCGTGGTGCAGTAGTGTAAACTCAATGATTTCCCCGTGGTGCAGTAGTGTAAACTCAATGATTTCCCCGTGGTGCAGTAGTGTAAATTCAATGCTTTCCCCATGGTGCAGTAGTGGAAACTCAATGCTTTCCCCGTGGTGCAGTAGTGTAAATTCAATGCTTTCCCCATGGTGCAGTAGTGTAAATTCAATGCTTTCCCCGTGGTGCAGTAGTGTAAATTCAATGCTTTCCCCGTGGTGCAGTAGTGTAAACTCAATGATTTCCCCGTGGTGCAGTAGTGTAAAATCAATGCTTTCCCCGTGGTGCAGTAGTGTAAACTCAATGATTTCCCCGTCGTGCAGTAGTGTAAAATCAATGCTTTCCCCGTGGTGCAGTAGTGCAAACTCAATGCTTTCCCCGTGGTGCAGTAGTGTAAATTCAATGCTTTCCCCGTGGTGCAGTAGTGTAAACTCAATGCTTTCCCTGTGGTGCAGTAGTGTAAATTCAATGCTTTCCCCGTGGTGCAGTAGTGTAAATTCAATGCTTTCCCCGTGGTGCAGTAGTGTAAACTCAATGCTTTCCCCATGGTACAGTAGTGTAAATTCAATGCTTTCCCCGTGGTGCGGTAGTGTAAGTTCAATGCTTTCCCCGTGGTGCAGTAGTGTAAACTCAATGCTTTCCCCATGGTGCAGTAGTGTAAATTCAATGCTTTCCCCGTGGTGCGGTAGTGTAAGCTCAATGCTTTCCCCGTGGTGCAGTAGTGTAAACTCAATGCTTTCCACGTGGTGCAGTAGTGTAAACTCAATGCTTTCCCCGTGGTGCAGTAGTGTAAACTCAATGCTTTCCCCATGGTGCAGTAGTGTAAACTCAATGCTTTCCCCGTGGTGCAGTAGTGTAAACTCAATGCTTTCCCCGTGGTGCAGTAGTGTAAATTCAATGCTTTCCCCATGGTGCAGTAGTGTAAATTCAATGCTTTCCCCGTGGTGCAGTAGTGTAAAATCAATGCTTTCCCCGTGGTGCAGTAGTGTAAAATCAATGCTTTCCCCGTGGTGCAGTAGTGTAAGCTCAATGCTTTCCCCGTGGTGCAGTAGTGTAAGCTCAATGCTTTCCCCGTGGTGCAGTAGTGTAAACTCAATGCTTTCCCCGTGGTGCAGTAGTGTAAGCTCAATGCTTTCCCCGTTGTGCAGTAGTGTAAACTCAATGCTTTCCCCATGGTGCAGTAGTGTAAACTCAATGCTTTCCCCATGGTGCAGTAGTGTAAACTCAATGCTTTCCCCATGGTGCAGTAGTGTAAATTCAATGCTTTCCCCGTGGTGCAGTAGTGTAAATTCAATGCTTTCCCCGTGGTGCAGTAGTGTAAATTCAATGCTTTCCCCGTGGTGCAGTAGTGTAAGCTCAATGCTTTCCCCGTGGTGCAGTAGTGTAAACTCAATGCTTTCCCCATGGTGCAGTAGTGTAAACTCAATGCTTTCCCCATGGTGCAGTAGTGTAAACTCAATGCTTTCCCCATGGTGCAGTAGTGTAAATTCAATGCTTTCCCCGTGGTGCAGTAGTGTAAATTCAATGCTTTCCCCGTGGTGCAGTAGTGTAAATTCAATGCTTTCCCCGTGGTGCAGTAGTGTAAACTCAATGCTTTCCCCGTGGTGCAGTAGTGTAAACTCAATGCTTTCCCCCTGGTGCAGTAGTGTAAACTCAATGCTTTCCCCGTGGTGCAGTAGTGTAAACTCAATGCTTTCCCCCTGGTGCAGTAGTGTAAACTCAATGCTTTCCCCGTGGTGCAGTAGTGTAAACTCAATGCTTTCCCCGTGGTGCAGTAGTGTAAACTCAATGCTTTCCCCGTGGTGCAGTAGTGTAAATTCAATCCTATTTGCCCTATATAGCCTACTTACGTTTTCGTCTCTTCCTCCTCCTCCTCCTCCTCCTCCACAATAATGATGGTTCCCTTCTTCTCCTCTTTCTCCATTTCATCACTATATGACATAAAACATAAATAATATCATCTACTAATAAATTAGTATTTTACTCTGGCCCCTCCGGGGATGAGGTGCAGATTTTATGGAGATTGGATGAAAAATGATTGTGATGTTGACGTTTTGTGTATTTCTATCTGTCACGGTTATCTCCCTGTTTTTGGAGACTAGCAACAGCTTTTGGACGTCAGCCTCTCATCTCCATTTGGTTATCCACATTTAAACGTGGTTTGGTTTCCTCTGGTGCCTAAATGGTTAATATCAGTTTTACTGCTGGAAGCTTCACCAGCAGTCCCTAGCTGAGTGCTTCAGGTGCAGTAGCTTTGTAGTCACGCCCTTCAGGTTAAATAGGGGTGTTACCCAGCAATCCCTGCTGAAGATACAAACTCATTTGTATACTAGCCCCCTTGGTGGAAGGAGCTGTGTTGGAGCATTTCAAGAAGTCGGCTTTTGTGTCACGGTATGTCCTCTGATTGTATTCCTTCCCTTGTGTCTCCATATTGTAGTGGCAAGTCTAGTGAACTTATTGGACTACTCACTAGGCAGGATGAGTTTAGGGCCAGCGGAGGGCCCAAGGTATCCTGCTCGCCGACAGGTTGAAAGAACCTGTTTAGGGACGCTAGGGAGCTAAGCAATCAGCTTGAGGTGAGTTTAGGAGGTGTCCCCTCACCCTTCTCCCTAGCTGCAGGGATCTCTGTTGTATTGTGTCCCTGGTGTTCCCCCCAGTTTGTGGTGTTGTATATTCATTGTGGGTCAGACTTCGGTCAGTCTGAACGCACTCGTTATAAGAAAGGAATAAATCAATAGTTTCCTGATGTTTGTATGTATGAGTCCAGTAGGCGGTCTTACTCAGGGATTGACAGCTATGCACAGTAATAGGACCGCCCACTGGACTCTTACATACAAACATCAGGGATTTCATTTTTTCAGTTTTACTGAAAACTTTCCTATAAAAATGTGCATCAATCTGATCCACTCCTTCTGCTCTATAACACTTTTATCAATAATAAAAAGTTTGTGACCCCCCCCCCCCCCACACTTCCCGGCATGTTCACTTTATACACTTACTTAATATCTGACTCCGGAGGTGGCGACGCCTCCATGTTATCCTATAATAGAAAACATCTATGTGGTTACTGAATGTGCCCAGCAAGGGGAATCCATATGGCACCACTATAACATACTGCATGACTGGCACCACTGGTATCACTCATCAGTAATAACTACTATCTAAAATAACTTGTATTGTTTATATAGAATTAACCCCTTGGATTAATTTATATAAAAAAGCTGTCAATATATCGAATCCCTCAGATATAAAAACTGTAGAATTCTCCTTATTCCGGCCAATATATTATTATTATTATTATTATTATTATTAAGGATAACTATGTCATGGAACCAGTCACAGGATGTTAGGAACAGGTTTACAAACTGTGCCAGCTCCATACAGGGCAGATGATGGCTGAGAAATACAGCCAGCATCTGCTTCTAATCACATTAACTGTATAGTTAGCAATAAAATAATGCAATAACAGAATGTTAGGAACAGGTTCACAAAGTGTGCCGGCTCCATACAGGGGCAGATGATAGCTGTGCGACACAGCCGGCATCTGCTTCTAACCACATTGATCACAGCTATAGTTAGCAATAAAATAATGGGCTAACAAGATGTTAGGAACAGGTTCACAAACTGTGCCGGTTCCATACAGGGGCAGATGATGGCTGTGCTACACAGCCGGCATCTGCTCCTAACCACATCGATCACAGCTATAGTTAGCAATAAAATAATGAGCTAACAAGATGTTAGGAACAGGTTCACAAACTGTGCCGGTTCCATACAGGGCAGATGATGGCTGTGCTATACAGCCGGCATCTGCTTCTAACCACATTGCTTACAGCTAGTTCACAATACAATAATGGGGTAACAAGATGTTAGGAACAGGTTCACAAACTGTGTCGGCTCCATACAGAGCAGATGATAGCTGTGCTACACAGCCGGCATCTGCTTCTAACCATATCGATCACAACTAGTTAGCGATAAAATAATGGGGTAACAAGATGTTAGGAACAGATTCACAAACTGTGTCGGCTCCATACAGGGGCAGATGATGGCTGTGCTACACAGCCGGCATCTGCTTCTGACCACACCCATCACAGATAGTTAGCGATAAAATAATGCAGTAATAGTATGTTAGGAACAGGTTCACAAACTGTGTCGGCTCCATGCAGGGCAGATGATGGCTGTGCTATACAGCCAGCATCTGCTTCTGACCATATTCATGACAGCTATTTAGCGATAAAATAATGGGGTACCAATGGCTGGACCAAGGCAGTGAGGTGTCTGCTGTAGACACCCATCAAAAATCCCCAATAGCGGCAAAAAAAATATATTAAAAAAACCAATAAACTTAATATAAATAATTTAAAATAGAAATAAAGAAATGTCAATATTTATTCATATTCAGTATGGCCGGGTCCGTAAAAGTCAAATCTGAAAAGAAAAAAAACGAACAGAATTTCCACTTTTTCAGTCAAAGCACTTCTCCCCACAAAGAGATTAAAAAATATATATTTATCTCAAGATGGTCAGAAAAAACGTAAGAGTCTCAGAAGATGACGACATCAACCAATTGTTTATTTTGCTCCACATGGCACAGGCACCCATTATTCTATAGTATAATTACCATATAGAAGGCTCAGATTGTTACACTCTCTACAACCACCTCTAGGGGGAATACAATGAGAAACATAATATATACAGGTTAAAAACAGTTTAATTTATAGACGTGAAAATGAGTTCATAGTATTATCCCTCCCCCACCAAACTGTACAGTGGGCACAATGCAGTCAGGGGGTGACGTTCTCCTGTTATTTACAAAACCCAGACTCTTCCATCAGACACAGATAGAGCAGTGTGATCTGTCACTGCACAGAACACGTTTCCTTCAGAGTCCAGTGATGGCGGCTTTTTACCGCTCCATCCGACACTCGGCATTGTGCTTGGTGATGTATGGCTCAGCATTGTGCTTGGTGATGTACGGCTCGGCATTGTGCTTGGTGATGTACGGCTCAGCATTGTGCTTGGTGATGTACGGCTCAGCATTGTGCTTGGTGATGTATGGCTCGGCATTGTGCTTGGTGATGTACGGCTCGGCATTGTGCTTGGTGATGTACGGCTCGGCATTGTGCTTGGTGATGTACGGCTCGGCATTGTGCTTGGTGATGTACGGCTCAGCATTGTGCTTGGTGATGTACGGCTCAGCATTGTGCTTGGTGATGTATGGCTCGGCATTGTGCTTGGTGATGTACGGCTCAGCATTGTGCTTGGTGATGTATGGCTCAGCATTGTGCTTGGTGATGTACGGCTCGGCATTGTGCTTGGTGATGTACGGCTCAGCATTGTGCTTGGTGATGTATGGCTCGGCATTGTGCTTGGTGATGTACGGCTCGGCATTGTGCTTGGTGATGTACGGCTCGGCATTGTGCTTGGTGATGTACGGCTCGGCATTGTGCTTGGTGATGTACGGCTCAGCATTGTGCTTGGTGATGTATGGCTCAGCATTGTGCTTGGTGATGTATGGCTCGGCATTGTGCTTGGTGATGTACGGCTCGGCATTGTGCTTGGTGATGTACGGCTCAGCATTGTGCTTGGTGATGTACGGCTCAGCATTGTGCTTGGTGATGTATGGCTCAGCATTGTGCTTGGTGATGTACGGCTCGGCATTGTGCTTGGTGATGTACGGCTCAGCATTGTGCTTGGTGATGTACGGCTCTGCATTGTGCTTGGTGAAGTACGGCTCGGCATTGTGCTTGGTGATATATGGCTCGGCATTGTGCTTGGTGATGTGCGGCTGCTGCTGCTCGCCCATGAAGCTCCCGATAGGTGCAGTGTTTCTGCTGATGTTAGCAGAGGAAGTCTAGAATCTGCAGTTAAGGGGTCAGTTGAGCGGTGGTGAGTTTTCTGCCTTCTACTTCTTGACACTTGGCCCCCACTCTGTAACATTACGGGGTCTCTACTTTGTGGCCTGAGTTGCTGCGTTTCCTTCCACTTCTGTATCAGTCACAGGACATGGGAGAAGATTTAAGAAATGTCATGGACGGACTTGTTACCCCGGTTGTTCCTAGTACAAGATGCACTGGTATCAGTGAGCTCTGCACCATAAGCCATACTGTCACATGTTAGTTATGGCAGACCGATCAGTGAGGGACGGAGGTTATACACCGGAGGTGAGGGGCCAGATGTCATACATCAGGAACAACTGGGTTGGATGTAACATATCAAGGGCAATGGGGCCGGATATTATACATTGGGGGCAATGGAGCCGGATGTTATACACTGGGGTAATGGGGCCAGATATTATACATTGGGGGCAATGGGGCCGGATGTTATACACTGGGGTAATGGGGCCGGATGTTATACACTGGGGTAATGGGGCCGGATGTTATACACTGGGGGTAATGGGGCTGGATGTTATACACTGGGGGTAATGGGGCTGGATGTTATACACTGGGGGCAATGGGGCTGGATGTTATACACTGGGGGTAATGGGGCCGGATGTTATACACTGGGGGTAATGGGGCCGGATGTTATACACTGGGGGTGATGGGGCCGGATGTTATACACTGGAGGTAATGGGGCTGGATGTTATACACTGGGGGTGATGGGGCCGGATGTTATACACTGGGCGTAATGGGGCCGAATGTTATACACTGGGGGTAATGGGGCTGGATGTTATACACTGGGGTAATGGGGCCGGATGTTATACACTGGAGGTAATGGGGCTGGATGTTATACACTGGGGGTAATGGGGCTGGATGTTATACACTGGGGGTAATGGGGCCGGATGTTATACACTGGAGGTAATGGGGCTGGATGTTATACACTGGGGGTAATGGGGCTGGATGTTATACACTGGGGGTGATGGGGCTGGATGTTATACACTGGAGGTAATGGGGCCGGATGTTATACACTGGGGGTAATGGGGCTGGATGTTATACACTGGGGGTAATGGGGCTGGATGTTATACACTGGGGGTAATGGGGCTGGATGTTATATACTGGGGTAATGGGGCCGGATGTTATACACTGGGGGTAATGGGGCTGGATGTTATACACTGGGGGTAATGGGGCTGGATGTTATACACTGGGGGTAATGGGGCTGGATGTTATACACTGGGGGTAATGGGGCTGGATGTTATACACTGGAGGTAATGGGGCTGGATGTTATACACTGGGGGTAATGGGGCTGGATGTTATACACTGGGGGTAATGGGGCTGGATGTTATACACTGGGGGTAATGGGGCTGGATGTTATACACTGGGGTAATGGGGCCGGATGTTATACACTGGAGGTAATGGGGCCGGATGTTATACACTGGGGGTAATGGGGCCGGATGTTATACACTGGGGGTAATGGGGCCGGATGTTATACACTGGGGGTAATGGGGCCGGATGTTATACACTGGAGGTAATGGGGCCGGATGTTATACACTGGGGGTAATGGGGCCGGATGTTATACACTGGGGTAATGGGGCTGGATGTTATACACTGGGGGTAATGGGGCCGGATGTTATACACTGGAGGTAATGGGGCCGGATGTTATACACTGGAGGTAATGGGGCCGGATGTTATACACTGGGGTAATGGGGCTGGATGTTATACACTGGGGGTAATGGGGCCGGATGTTATACACTGGGGGTGATGGGGCTGGATGTTATACACTGGGGGTAATGGGGCTGGATGTTATACACTGGGGGTAATGGGGCCGGATGTTATACACTGGGGGTAATGGGGCCGGATGTTATACACTGGGGGTAATGGGGCCGGATGTTATACACTGGGGGTGATGGGGCTGGATGTTATACACTGGGGGTAATGGGGCTGGATGTTATACACTGGGGGTAATGGGGCCGGATGTTATACACTGGGGGTAATGGGGCTGGATGTTATACACTGGGGGTAATGGGGCTGGATGTTATACACTGGGGTAATGGGGCTGGATGTTATACACTGGGGGTAATGGGGCCGGATGTTATACACTGGGGTAATGGGGCCGGATGTTATACACTGGGGGTAATGGGGCTGGATGTTATACACTGGGGGTAATGGGGCTGGATGTTATACACTGGGGGTAATGGGGCCGGATGTTATACACTGGGGGCAATGGGGCTGGATGTTATACACTGGGGGCAATGGGGCTGGATGTTATACACTGGGGGTAATGGGGCCGGATGTTATACACTGGGGTAATGGGGCTGGATGTTATACACTGGGGGTAATGGGGCCGGATGTTATACACTGGGGGCAATGGGGCTGGATGTTATACACTGGGGGTAATGGGGCCGGATGTTACACACTGGGGGTAATGGGGCTGGATGTTATACACTGGGGGCAATGGGGCCAGATGTTATACACTGGGGGTAATGGGGCCGGATGTTATACACTGGGGGTAATGGGGCCGGATGTTATACACTGGGGGCAATGGGGCCGGATGTTATACACTGGGGGTAATGGGGCCGGATGTTATACACTGGGGGTAATGGGGCCGGATGTTATACACTGGGGGTAATGGGGCTGGATGTTATACACTGGGGGTAATGGGGCCGGATGTTATACACTGGGGGTAATGGGGCCGGATGTTATACACTGGGGGTAATGGGGCCGGATGTTATACACTGGGGTATTAGGGCCGGATGTTATACACTGGGGGTAATGGGGCCGGATGTTATACACTGGGGGTAATGGGGCTGGATGTTATACACTGGGGGTAATGGGGCCGGATGTTATACACTGGGGTAATGGGGCTGGATGTTATACACTGGGGGTAATGGGGCCGGATGTTATAAACTGGGGGCAATGGGGCCGGATGTTATAAACTGGGTGCAATGGGGCCGGATATTATAAACTGGGGGCAATGGTGTTGAATGAAAAACCCAAATACAATGATTAAAGGGGGCTTTACACGCTACGACATCGGTAATGCAAACTCGTTGGGGTCACAGAATTGGTGACGCACATCCGGCCGCATTAGCGATGCCGTTGTGTGTGACACCTATGAGCGATTTTGCATCGTTGCAAAAACGTGCAAAATCGCTCATCGGTGACATGGGGGTCCATTCTCAAATCTCGTTACTGCAGCAGTAACGAGGTAGTTCGTCATTCCTGCGGCAGCACACATCGCTCCGTGTGACACCGCAGGAACGAGGAACCTCACCTTACCTGCCTCCCGGCCACAATGCGGAAGGAAGGAGGTGGGCGGGATGTTACGTCCCGCTCATCTCCACCCCTCCGCTTCTATTGGGTGGCGGTTCAGTGACGCAGCTGTGACGTCGCTGTGACGCCGCACGGACCGCCCCCTTAGAAAGGAGGCGGTTCGCCGGTCACAGCAACGTCGCCGGGCAGGTAAGTATGTGTGACGGGTCTGGGCGATGTTGTGCGGCACGGGCAGCGATTTGTCCGTGTCGCACAACAGATGGGGGCGGGTACCCACGCTAGCGATATCGGGACCGATATTGCAGCGTGTAAAGTAGACTTAAGACTTGTGTGTCAATACTTTCTCCATAAAGTGACTATTCCCCCCTACTTTATAGTCGTCGGGTGTCTATTCTGCATGGATACACTCTTCTCTTTAGGTTTGGATGAGTTCCCATTGGAAGATATAACTTTGGCTTCCAATATTTTGTTTCTGACCACATGTTACTGTTCAGAAAATAAAAAATATTGTTGTTACAAAACAAATGTAAAGCACAAACAAATTCCCTATGAAGAAGATCACTACTACGTGTGTTGGTTTATTATGACTGAATAATGGACTACCATATTTCGATTTAGCAAATGATGGAGAAGTAGTAGAGTTGTGCGTGTCTGAACTAATATTCATTATACAGTGCAATGCAAAAGTTTGGGCACCCCTGGTCAAAATTACTGTTATTGTGAACAGTTAAGCAGGCTGAAGATTAAATGATCTCTAAAAGGCATAAAGTTAAAAATGACACATTTCCCTTGTATTTTATGCAGAAAAATAAAATATATATATATATATATATATATATATATATATATTTATTTATTATTATTTTTTTAATCTTTTACATTCTACTGCCCAAACTTTTGCATGCCACTGTAACTAGAATACAAGATAGTCAGGAATGTGATGAGAAATAGTTCTCTTCATTGGATTGGAGGAAAGGTTGCAGAAGATTTGGGCTCCTTCACTATTTGCATATAAATTGTATTATATGGATAAAAAATGTTGAATAAAAGAAATGATCAAAACAAATGTAAGAGATGACGGAAAGTGAACACAAATCCAAGTTACCTTCCACCTTCAATTATAAACCTTAATGGAATGTAAGATATGCAGCTCCCTATATAATGTTTGTGATGTCATAGTGCTTGAGGGAGGAGTCAACAACTACAACATTCTATGCATGGGAGGAGCCAACAACCACAGCATTTTGGGATGGGGAGGAGCAAACAACCATAACATTCTATAGAGGAGGAGCCAACAACTACAACATTCTATGGGAAGGAGCTAACAAACATAACATTCTATAGGGGAGGGAGTGTGACGCCCTGGACTATCCAGGTCGTCCCAGGTAGTCACACACAACACCACACCCCCCTCCCGGTTAGGTAACACCAGCCAAACCAAAACCCTTGTCACCACCCTCCAGGTTTGATGTCCACACCAGGGGGCGGAGCCAGGTGGTTGGCTTCGCCCACCGAGGAGTTCACAGGCCTGGAGGCGGGAAAAACAGTCAGTCTGAGTCAAGTTCAAGTAGGAGTGTAGAGCAGACAAGTTCACAGGCAGACCTGCGCTCAGGCCTGCCAAAGACGACTCCGGTGGCTGGGTCGAAGCCCAGTCACCATTGGCAAGGAGGCAGACGGTGGTGGCCGCCTGCAGGAGACCGGGAAAATGACCGGTGGAACCGTAAGGGACCGGGACAGGTTAGTGGCCCGCCGGAACCAAACCGGGGAGCCAACTGGATACCGGAGCACCAGGCAGGGTACTCAGACCCAGTACAAAGCCCTAAACCGACAGGGCCGAGTCGAATCAACTGATTGCGGGCTGTACTCAAGGACCTACCCCACACAAGTCCCTTTAGAAGACAACAGCCCAAACATACAGGGTAAAGCAGGGGTGGGCAATTCATTTTCCCATGGGGCCACATGAGAAGTTGGGATGGTTTTAGAGGGCCGGACTAATATAATTAACTCGGTTCTACAATATATATATATATATATATATATATATATATATATATATACACACACAAGCATATATACTACGTGTAGATAACATATATACACATACACACAATGTATACATACACATAATCCCCATATACTACACCTGTAATATACATCCCTATACACAACACCTGTAATAAACTACACCTCTATATACTATACCACTATATACTACATCACTACACCCCTATATACACCTGTAATATACTACATCACTATATACTACACCTGTAATAAACTGCAGCACTACACCCCTATATACTACACTTGTATTATACTACACCACTACACCCCTATATACACCTGTATTATACTACACTCCTATATACTACACCTGTATTATACTACAGCACTACACCCCTATATACACCTGTATTATACTACACCACTATATCCCTATATAATAATAATTTAATAATTTTATTCATTTATATAGCGCTATTAATTCCACAGCGCTTTACGTACATTGGCAACACTCTATCTAGAGTCCCTATCTGTATGTCTTTGGAGTGTGGGAGGAAACCGGAGAACCCGGAGAAAACCCACGCAAACACGGGGAGAACATACAAACTCCTTGCAGATGGTATCCTTGGTGGGATTTGAACCCAGGACCCCAGCGCTGCAAGACTGCAGTGCTAACCACTGAGCCACCATGCCGCCCTATATACACCTGTATTATACTACACCACTACTCCCCTATATACACCTGTATTATACTACACCACTATATACACCTGTATTATACTACACCCCTATATACACCTGTATTATACTACACCACTACACCCCTATATACACACACCTGTATTATACTACACCCCTATATACACCTGTATTATACTACACCCCTATATACACCTGTATTATACTACACCACTACACCCCTATATACACACACCTGTATTATACTACACCCCTATATACACCTGTATTATACTACACCCCTATATACACCTGTATTATACTACATCCCTATATACACCTGTATTATACTACACAACTACACCCCTCTATACACCTGTATTATACTGCACTCCTATATACACCTATACACCTGTATTATACTACACCCCTATATACACCTGTATTATACTACACCACTACACCCCTACATATACCTGTATTATACTACACTCCTATATACAACTGTATTATACTACACCCCTATATACACATGTATTATACTACACCCCTATATACACCTGTTTTATACTACACCCCTATATACACCTGCATTATACTACACCACTATATACACCTGTATTATACTACACTACTATATACACCTGTATTATACTACACCACTATATACACCTGTATTATACTACACCCCTATATACACCTGTATTATACTACACCCCTATATACACCTGTATTATACTACACCCCTATATACACCTGCATTATACTACACCCCTATATACACCTGTATTATACTACACCCCTTTATATACACCTGTATTATACTACACCCCATATACACCTGTATTATACTACACCACTACACCACTATATACTACACCTGTATTACACTACATCCCTATATACACCTGTATTATACTACACCACTACATCACTATATACCACACCTGTATTATAATACACCCCTATATACACCTGTATTATACTACACCCCTATATACACCTGTATTATACTACACCACTATATACACCTGTATTATACTACACCACTACACCCCTATATACACCTGTATTATACTACACCCCTATATACACCTGTATTATACTACACTCCTATACACACTTGTATTATACTACACCACTACACCTCTATATACACCTGTATTATACTACACCCCTATATACACCTGTATTATACTATACCACTACACCACTATATACTACACCTGTATTATACTACACCCCTATATACACCTGTATTATACTACACCCCTATATACACCTGTATTATACTACACCCCTATATACACCTGTATTATACTACACCACTACACCCCTATATACACCTGTATTATACTACACCCCTATATACACCTGTATTATACTACACCACTATATACTACACCTGTATTATACTACACCCCTATATACACCTGTATTATACTACACCACTATATACTACACCTGTATTATACTACACCCCTATATACACCTGTATTATACTACACCCCTATATACTGTACACCTGTATTATACTACACCACTACATCACTATATACTACACCTGTATTATACTACACCCCTATATACACCTGTATTATACTACACCACTATATACACCTGTATTATACTACACCCCTATATACACCTGTATTATACTACACCACTATATACTACACCTGTATTATACTACACCCCTATATACACCTGTATTATACTACACCACTACACCACTATATACTACACCTGTATTATACTACACCCCTATATACACCTGTATTATACTACACCCCTATATACACCTGTATTATACTACACCCCTATATACACCTGTATTATACTACACCACTACATCACTATATACTACACCTGTATTATACTACACCCCTATATACACCTGTATTATACTACACCCCTATATACACCTGTATTATACTACACCCCTATATACACCTGTATTATACTACACCACTACATCACTATATACTACACCTGTATTATACTACACCCCTATATACACCTGTATTATACTACACCCCTATATACACCTGTATTATACTACACCCCTATATACACCTGTATTATACTACACCACTACATCACTATATACTACACCTGTATTATACTACACCCCTATATACATCTGTATTATACTACACCACTACACCCCTATGTACACCTGTATTATACTACACCCCTATATACACCTGTATTATACTACACTCCTATATACACCTGTATTATACTACACCACTACACCCCTATATACACCTGTATTATACTACACTCCTATATACACCTGTATTATACTATACCACTACACCACTATATACTACACCTGTATTATACTACACCCCTATATACACCTGTATTATACTACACCCCTATATACACCTGTATTATACTACACCCCTATATACACCTGTATTATACTACACCCCTATATACACCTGTATTATACTACACCACTACACCCCTATATACACCTGTATTATACTACACCCCTATATACACCTGTATTATACTACACCCCTATATACACCTGTATTATACTACACCACTATATACTACACCTGTATTATACTACACCCCTATATACACCTGTATTATACTACACCCCTATATACACCTGTATTATACTACACCCCTATATACACCTGTATTATACTACACCACTACATCACTATATACTACACCTGTATTATACTACACCCCTATATACACCTGTATTATACTACACCCCTATATACACCTGTATTATACTACACCCCTATATACACCTGTATTATACTACACCCCTATATATACCTGTATTATACTACACCACTACATCACTATATACTACACCTGTATTATACTACACCCCTATATACACCTGTATTATACTACACCCCTATATACACCTGTATTATACTACACCACTATATACTACACCTTTATTATACTACACCCCTATATACACCTGTATTATACTACACCACTACACCACTATATACTACACCTGTATTATACTACACCCCTATATACACCTGTATTATACTACACCACTACATCACTATATACTACACCTGTATTATACTACACCCCTATATACACCTGTATTATACTACACCCCTATATACACCTGCATTATACTACACCACTACATCACTATATACTACACCTGTATTATACTACACCCCTATATACACCTGTATTATACTGCACCCCTATATACACCTGTATTATGCTACACCCCTATATACACCTGTATTATACTACAGAGAGAGAGAGAGAGAGACTGCCGGGCCCCTGGACCAACACCCCCTACCCACGGAGGGGCCAACACCTAGCTGCGCCATTACATCGCTCCCGGGAGCCCCATACCTTCACTGCAGCGGTGGTGTCCATAATCACCACAACTCGTGGGTGGCGTCACGAACTATCATCCCAAAACAAACACCCAAATCCCCGCGACGTGACCCCCGGGTCCGTGAGAGGCTCGAGCCACCACCCGCAGTACGAGCACAGATCCGAGTGGCTCGGCGGTCGCAGCTGAGCCCGCGGGGCGGTACAGGAGGAGCAAACAACTACAACATTCTATGGGGAAGACCCAACAACTATAACATTCAATAGGGGAGGAGCCAACAACCACAACATTCTATGCAGGGGAGGAGCCAACAACAACAGCATTCTGTATGGGGGAGGAGCAAACAACCATAACATACTATAGGGGAGGAGCCAAGAACTACAACATTCTATAGGGGGAGGAGCTAACAACAAATTGCAGCCCTAAACTGAAAGGTGCTGTGTGGCTGGACAGGTAACGGGCGAGGCGAGTAAAATGTTATTAATCCTTTTTTAACCCATGTTTATTATGTTCTGGGGTCTGCAGAGCATGAGAAAGTTTATATTAGTTTTCTTATTGCTTTTCTTTTTTTATAGGGGATGTAGCAACCAAAAAAGCTAAAATTCTGCTGTTTACGGTTTTTTTTCCTATTTATCACTACAGGATAAGTAATTTATTCAAAATTGGATCTATTAATTTCTTTAGTTTCGTATTGGGAAAGCATGACAGGGTTATTCAAACTTTTATGTTGTTTTTTTAATTTTTGAAAGTATTTTAACAAAAAATTTTTTTTTGTCCCTTAAGACATTTGGGACTTAATACTTAAAATGGGCCTATCCCTTAGTCAAAGAAAATGAGTTCAATACCTTGTAAAAATGTGCCACTTTTTTCCGATTTGCATTGCGTCACTCCATTGCAGAGATATTGACATTTTTTTATTCTGCAGCGCAGTATGTGAAACCTCTGCTTTCTGGTCCACCTGCTTCAGAGTCTTCTCTGGGGGCGTGCACTTGCACCCCTCCTTCTCAGGGGCTATCAATCACAGTTTGGCAACTAATTTAGCAGCATTGCAGTCTCAGTTGCTGCTAGACTATGATTGTGTCACAAGATATTTTTACAAACATCGGCGACTGTCATGGTGACGCCAAGATCTGTGGAGACTACAGATTCCGGCACTCTGCCTGCTAACTTCTCTGATGTCTGTGATTTGCGGAGGGAGACTCCGGTGTCGACCCCCAGACTTGTAGTCTATAAGCAGACTAGCAAGAGTTAATCTCTGCTGGGCTGGTTGGTAGTCGCCTTTGATCACATGCTGTGGGGGAGCCAGTAACACACACGATTTCCTCCTATATATGCTGGCTGGACACTTCTTTAATGCCAGCTATAGCTTTTCTATACTGGTCTTGTGAGGTATTGTGATCCAGACTTACTGGTGATTGTTGTACTTGATTGCTGTGAAGCGCTTGTAGTGTTAACCCTTGTTATATTTTTGTTGCTGCCTTCCTGCTCTTGCTTTTCTCCTTAATTTCTTACTTTGTTCCTGTGAGTTTGCAGTGTGTTTGATTTATGTTTTTTCCTTTATGTCTTTATTTTTGTTGCCATCAATCTCCTGCCTCTTCCTTCGCTGGGAGGGAACAAGTTTAGATCTAGTCAGGAGAATAGCAAGGTATGGTATTCCGGCATCTCCACCATCAGGGGTAATCTGGAGGTTAGGGATAGTCTAGGGTCCCCTATTGTGAGGGTCAGTATATCCTACAGTCATATCAAGACAGATTGCCAGCTTCTGGGAGGGGTGAAGGCGAAGACTCTGAAGAAAACGCCATGTTGCACTTTAAGCAGAAATTGCACATACTGCGCTTCAAAAGCATCAAATGTGAATATCTCTGCAATGGAGCGGCGTGGCACAAAAACTGCCACCAATTTCCGTAATATGTGATTGAAAACCAATACGACTAAACCCAGTCACTCCCTCAACCTGACATAAGACACAAGGAGGTGAGCGACATTTTTGCCCCGGGGAGATTCCTCCGAGAAGGATGTGTTGAGTTTTTACTGGCGAGGGGAAGCAATATAGATTGTAGGTGATTACAAGCAGCAGCTCTTGAACAATGTGCCTGATACATACAATCAAACCGTCCATTGAGGCATGGAGCGACAATAGAAAGGCAATCACGGAGAAGGCATCGCGGCTACAATACAATTTGAAATCCATTTGAAAGGCAAACTGTAGTCACTGAGACTTCTAAGGGTGAATGGCTTCCAAACTCATTATCAATAGTGCGGTGGATCCCAGGACGCTGACATGTTTATCCGGATAGAATTTTTTTTTCTATCTGTTTACTTTAATCCATGTTCTTTGTTTCTTCTCTTTTAGGATTCATCAATATTCCATTTCGAAATTACACGTAAGAGCATTTATCTTCTGGCATGGTCAGTACGCTTATCCAGAATCACACAGGTGCCACCGCCAACCCCCAATATTGGATTTGGGACTCTTGTCGTTAGACGTCGCTGTACTACATTGTGGCCCCATTGTTGTTAATTTCACCTAGGCAATGATTAGTCATTCATCTGCATTGTTATGCTTTTAACAGCGCCATCTTCAGCCCCGCTTGCTCATGTTTTCCGCTCACCAATAAGCTAAATTAACTTTATTTGCTTAATGTAATGACAGGGATGAAAGTCTGAGAAATGACAAAGGGTTATTAGAAAATGAATAACGGCAGTAATGGTATATGTGTTTGGATAGAGGGCTTCTTTTTTCATGCAGAGGCACAGACACTTGATACCGTAGTTACAAGACAGATAAGATGGTATATTACACTTGGTTACTATGAGATATAAAGGGATTAGTGATGAGCGGGCACTACCATGCTCGGTACTCGTAACTAGTGATGAGCGGGCACTACAATGCTCAGGTGCTCAGTACTCGTAACTAGTGATGAGCGGGCACTACCATGCTCGGGTGCTCGGTATTCTTACCTAGTGATGAGTGGGCACTACCATGCTCAGGTGCTCGGTACTCGTAACTAGTGGTGAGCGAGCACTACCATGCTCAGGTGCTCGGTACTCGTAACTAGTGGTGAGCGAGCACTACCATGCTCAGGTGCTCGGTACTCGTAACTAGTGATGAGCGGGCACTACCATGCTCAGAGGCTCAGTACTCGTAACTAGTGATGAGCGGGCACTACCATGCTCAGGTACTCGGTACTCGGGTCGTAACTAGTGATGAGCGGGCACTACCATGCTCGGATGCTCAGTACTCATAACTAGTAATGAGTGAGCACTACCATGCTCGAGTGCTCAGTACTCGTAACTAATGATGAGCGGGCACTACCATGCTCGGTAGTCGTAACTAGTGATGAGCGGGCACTACAATGCTCAGGTGCTCAGTACTCGTAACTAGTGATGAGCGGGCACTACCATGCTCGGGTGCTCTGTACTCATAACTAGTGATGAGCGGGCACTACTGTGACGCCCTGGGCAAGCCAGGGGTCACAGGTAATGACACCACCACACCCTACACCCCGGATAGGTACACAAAGCTAAACCAGAAACCCTTGTTGCCTTCCTCCAGGGGCTGATGTCCACACCAGGGGGTGGGCCAGGCGGTTGGCTCCGCCCACCGAGGAGTTCACAGTCCTGGAGGCGTGAAACCAGGCAGTTGAGGGAGATAGAGTTTGAAGTGAGAGGGAATTGGTAGAGGAACAAGTGAGAGGAGTTGAAGTGAAGAGGAAAGTGACAGTTTGGAAAGCCTGAAGTTGGTCCGGGTGTGTGCCCCGGACTGAGACAGCAAGGTTAGCAGACGGTGGTGACCGTCTGCAGAGAGGCTGATCGGAGGTTGCCGAAAGGACCGTGGACGGGTGGTGGCCCGGCGGTACCGGACCGGTATACGAAGAGAACCCAGCACCATTGGCAGGGGCCTTTCGGATCCCGGCAAGGCTAGGAGTCGCCGTGAATTTGCCAAATCCGTCAGTGAAGGGGACCTCCTGGGTCTCCAAACAACTAAGTCCTGATTGAAGGCAACAGTCCAACCGTAGGAGAGAGACACCGCCACCGCCAAGCACCAGTTTCTCAGGGCCAGTGCCTGCGGGCACAGAGGGGCTCCTCCGGCCCATATCCAAGTCGGGGAGCGGGTTACCGGTGGGAACCCATCGCTACCAACATTACACTGGGTGCAGGGACAGAGACCGTCACCGCTAACTACCGGGGAGAAGCAACTGCAGCCGTCCGTGGGAACCGTCTTTCCAGCCGTGTGTTTTACCGAGAACTGTGTCAACGTCTCAGGCTGAGTGAGTACCACCGTGCCGTGCGGCACAGCGCTGCCCCCGCGACCCTGCACCTCACCAGGCCCCACACCTGGCCTGCCATCCATCCCTACCCCATCACCGGGCCCCGGGACGACCAACCCCCTACCCGCGGAGGGGAGGAATAACAACAAAGCTGCTCCCTGTCACCGCTCCCGGGATCCCTATACAGAGCAGCGGTGGTGTCCACCAAAATCACCACAACCGTGGGTGGCGTCACGGACAACAATAAATCCCCAAAACCAATCCCCTTTTCACTCACGGGCGAGGAGCGCCGCTCGAGTCCCCGGGATCCGGCCCATCGCTCGAGCCACCGAGCAGCAGCAAGCCGCAGCAGCAGCGGCGGCCGGACCCGAGCAGTGGGAGAGCGCTGCGTCCCCTCCTCCACCCGCGACAACTTGGCGTCACGAACAGGATCTTACCGCTCTGCCGTTGGGTAGAGGTGCGCCTTGTTACCGCCGGAGGTGTCCGGCCGAAAAATTTCAGAAGTCGCCATCTTTGGCGCGAAAAGTTCCCGCTCGAGCGTCTTCTCGAGTAGTGGAGGCGTGAAGGCCAAAACCCCGCCCCGATAGAGGAGGGGCCGGAAAGAGGCTAAGGGGGACGAAATGGCGACTGGTCGTATGTAGCCGCGGCTATAAAAGCAGGGACGCCAGGACACTGCAGCAATACTGGATTCCTGGAAGGCTTGATTGCCAAGATGCACAGTCTGACCTCCAACGAGGACGCTCCCGCACCCGGCACGGCGATGTGGCTGAGAAACCGGACTGCCCCGTTGAATAACCGTCTACAAGCCCATAGGCAGCTCCTCCTAGAGGAGTGGGAGACCGACATGGCGGACGTAGTGGCTGCTATGCGGAGACGCGAGGTCGAAGAGAATTTGGAGGAGCGGGTAAGAGACCCACGCACCTGTATTCCCGAGGGATCGGCCATTGAAGCTGAGGAGCCCGGCCTGCCTCCGCTCACCCTGCCTCTCTCCCCGCTACCCATGTTAGCTGCTGCCGCTCTGCCACTAGGCCCGCTACCTGCCCAACCGGTAGCGATACCCTGCCAGTCCGCCCCGGCGGACCAACCGGCTGCAGACGCCCAGGACGTCCCTGAATTACTCCCGGGGGAACCGCTAGGACCGCGGCCCCTTAATAAAAATGTGCCAGAAGTCCCAGCAGTGATTGCGCCAGACCCCGAGCCCGGGACCGTAGCATGGATGAAGGCCCGGGTGATTATGTTCCACCAACGTCAACAGGATCAGATCTTCCGGATGATGGAGCAGTGGACCAACGAGGTGGAGATGCTGATTACAACTGCCCCGATGTACGGGAGGGGAACAGATGTAACAGAGTCGACTCGTGACCCACGTCCCTATGTCCTACCAGGACCGGCCGCTGCGGCTGAGGGGCCCGGCCTAGTCTCGACCTATGCATCACCCTTGCCGTTACTTATGGGGCGCCTCAGTGTAAACTTGCCTGACCTGCTGCCTCGTGCTACTGCAGAAGGATCTGATGTGCTGGATGCTGGAGGCCAGGAGGCTGCGGCAGCTGGCGGCAACCCGCCTGACGCAGATACGAGTGACAGTGACTCCAGCGACTCCAGCTCTGGTGCTGAGCCCGCCCCTGAAGGTGAGGAGGCAAGTGAGCGTCTCCGCTATGTGGGGGAACCGGTAGTTTATTGCACCGCGCTTAATGGTGGGAATGGATACCGGGCGCCCATGTCGCAGCAGGCCTGTCACTGCGTGTTTGATATGCTGGTGGCAGAGGATCCAGTAGACTCTGAGTGATGGCAGCGGAGCACCATTGTCACCGCCCCCGTTGGGACCACCAGTGTGTATGTGTTTAAAAGTTTTGAAAGATAAAAATGAAAATGATTACCGAAGCCTCACCTGATTGTCAGCAACTGTGATTGAAACCGGCCGTTGCCGGCACCGTTGTCCCCGTGGGGACCGCTTAAAGTTGCGTAAGGGACTCCTTACGGACAAGCCCGTGAACTTGCAGGGCAACCACAAACGTTAGTGGGATGTAAATAAATATGTTGTGTTGTTGCAGCTTACCGTTACCGCCTCCGGAGAGGCAGGTTGGAGGGAGGGCCCGCAGTGGAGCAGGCTGGGGCCCAGCCACCACCGGAACCGGTGGCTACCCTCTGGAGGGGAAGCACAGATCCCGCTCGGGTAACTTGGTTCAGGACTGGGGTCAAGGGGTGCTGCCTGTTTCTTAGGGGCAGCATCAGGGCCAGGTTACTTGGGTGGGAGAGAGCGGCAGCCGCAACCGTTACCGTAACGTTTAAGTAAAGTGCCTCCCGTTGTGGGATGAAGTTATTTTATTTACCGAGAACTGTGTCAACGTCTCAGGCTGAGTGAGTACCACCGTGCCGTGCGGCACAGCGCTGCCCCCGCGACCCTGCACCTCACCAGGCCCCACACCTGGCCTGCCATTCATCCCTACCCCATCACCGCTCCCTGTCACCGCTCCCGGGATCCCTATACAGAGCAGCGGTGGTGTCCACCAAAATCACCACAACCGTGGGTGGCGTCACGGACAACAATAAATCCCCAAAACCAATCCCCTTTTCACTCACGGGCGAGGAGCGCCGCTCGAGTCCCCGGGATCCGGCCCATCGCTCGAGCCACCGAGCAGCAGCAAGACGCAGCGGCGGCCGGACCCGAGCAGTGGGAGAGCGCTGCGTCCTCTCCTCCGCCCGCGACACTACCATGCTCGGGTGCTCGGTACTCTTACCTAGTGATGAGTGGGCACTACCATGCTCGGGTGCTCAGTACTCGTAACTAGTGCCCGCTCATTACTAGTTACGAGTACCAAGCACCCAAGCTCTTTTTATGACCTCTGAGCTTTAGTTCCTTCCATACATTTTCTATTGGATTCAGCTCTGGTGATCGTCTCGGCCATTCTAGCAGATTTATTTTCTTTCTCTGATACCAGTTGGTAGTCTCCTTGGCCGTGTGTTTGGGATCATTGTCTGCTGAAATGTCCACCCTCGTTTCATCTTCATCATCCTGGTAGACGGCAGCAGATTTTTATCTAGAATGTCCGTACATTTGTCCATTCATCCTTCCTGCACATAAATGACGTTTGCCAGTGCCGTATGGGGAAAAAGAGCCCCACACTATGATGTTCCCACCTCCACACTTCGCTGTTGGTGTTTTTGGGGTGATTAGCCTTTTGGCCTCCAAAGAGTTCCATTTTGGTTCCATCTGACCAGACTATATTGTCCCAGTATTTCACAGGCTTGTCTAAATGTTGTGGAGCAAACCTTAAACGTGCTTAAACCTGCTTTTTGTCCAGCAAAGGAGGCTTGCGTTTTGAGCATGCATACAGGAGCGTGCATACAGGCCATGGAGGGGAGTGCATTACTTATTCTTTTCTCTAAAATAATTGTACACGCTGATTCCAGGTCTAATTGTAACCCTCAACAGGTTGTTTTTGGCTCTTGGACAACTCTTTTGATAATTTTTTTCACTCCTCTGTCTGAAGTTATGTGGGGAGCACCTGGTCGGGGCCAGTTTTTAGTGAAATTATATTCTTTCCACTTTTTTTGGCTCTAATGATGCACACTGGAGCCTTCAGTAGGCTAAAAATTCCTCTGTAAGCAAAGCCATCAGCATGTCTTGCAACAATAAGGTTGTGAAGCTCTTGAGACAGCTCACTGGTTTTACCTGTACCGCCCAGCGGGCTCGGCTGTGACCGCCGAGCCGCTCGGATCTGTGCTTATACTGCGGGTGGTGGCTCGAGCCTCTCACGGACCCGGGGGTCACGTAGCTCTGCAAGGGAGATGGCGCTACACGCGGGGGCTTGGGTGAGGAGTTCCACGGCCGGGGCCGCGGTTGTTTGGTTTGGATTGTAAGTTCGTGACGCCACCCACAGGTTGTGGTGAATGGATGGACACCACCGCTGCCATTAACTAGGCCTTCTGGGGACGGTGTTGCGCAGTTTGGTGTTGACTCCTACGTGGGTAGGAGAGCGATGGTCCCAGCGGCCTGGGGGAGATGCTGAGGCGGGGGAGCGGGTGATGCGTGCTGGACGCTGGTGCAGTGCGGTGCGGTGCGCAGCCCAAAGGTACTGGTGTACTCACGCTGACACAATACACTGGAGTCTCTGGTAAACCAAACGGAGTGATGAACGGGGCCCACAGCCGGCTGCAGCTTCTCCCGGTATAGGTTGGTGGTTTCCATCTTTCTCCTGCACCTCTGTGTGTAAATGTTTGACTCCTATGCCTAGACACCGGTAGTCCGCTCCCCGACTTGTATATGCCATAGGAGCCCGTTTGCCCGCAGATGCTGGTGTCGCGTGCGGAGGAGGGGACGCTGCGCTCTCCCACTGCTCGGGTCCAGCTGCTGCTATTGCTGCTGCTCGGTGGTGGCTCGAGCGGTGGGCCGGATCCCGGGGACTCGAGCGGCGCTACTCGCCCGTGAGTGAAAAGGGGGGAATTGATTCTGGGGATTTGATATTGTCCGTGACGCCACCCACAGTTGTGGTGAGGTTGTGACACCACCGCTGCTCTGGATGGGGATCCCGGGAGCGATGACAGGGAGCAGCCTGGATGTTAGTTCTCCCCTCCGTGGGTAGGGGGTTGGTTGTCCCGGGGCCCGGTGATGGGGTAGGGATGGATTGCAGGCGGGCTACGGGGCCTGGTGAGGTGCAGGGTCGCGGGGGGCAGCGCTGTGCCGCACGGCACGGTGGTACTCACTCAGCCAGTAACACACACGGAGTCTCTGATGAAACAAACGGCTGGATGGACGGGTCCCACAGACGGCTGCGGTGTTTTCCCCTGACCCCAGGTTGGTAATGTAAGTTCTTTCCTGCACCTTCCGTACACTCCTCCTGTGCTCCGGTTTCCAGCTGGCTCCCTGGTTCAGTACCGGTGTGCCACCGCCCAGCCCCGGCTACCTACGGTTCCACCAGACTGTCTTCCCGACTCTCACAGAGGGCCACTACCGTCTGCCTGACTGCTGCACGAGGGCCCTAGGCTCCAACCTAGGCCCCAGTCTGCCTCTGCCTCTCTGCAGACCTCCTCTCTCCTCCTCTGCCTGGACTTGTCTGCTCTAGTTTCCTGCCTCAGGCCAGCCAGACTCTTCGGTGGGCGTGCCTATCTGCTTGACTCCGCCCACCTAGTGTGTCTGTCTGAACCCGAGGGAAGGAATCAGGTCTCACTGGGGATGTCTGTTGTGAACTGCTGGGGGTGTGTGCGTGTTGTTACCTGTGGCCCCTGGATTGGGTCTCTATGCCTTGGCAATGGCTCTACCCTGTATGGTTGGCCTGTTGTCTTCTAACGGGACTTGTGTGGGATAGGTCCTTAAGTCCAGTCCTCAATCAGTTGATTTGACTCGGCCCTGTCGGTTTGGGGCTTCGTCTGGGTCTGAGTACCCCTCCTGGTGCTCCGGTTTCCAGTCAGTTCCCCGGTTCGGTACCAACGAGCCACCGCCCGACCCTGGTCCCTACGGTTCCACCGGCTGTAATCCCAGCTCCTGCAGGCGGCCACCACCGTCTGCCTCCTTGCCAAAGGCGACTGGGCTCCGACCCAGCCACCTGAGTAGTCTATGGCAGGCCTGGGCGCAGGTCTGCCCTTGGACTCAACCTCTCTCCTTCACTGTCAAAACTACTCTGCACTGTCAACTTGAACTTGTGTCTGTGTTTTCCTGCCTCCAGGCCTGTGAATTCCTCGGTGGGCGGAGCCAACTGCCTGGCTCCGCCCCCCTGGTGTGGACATCAAACCTAGAGGGTGGTGACAAGTTTTTAGTTTGACTGATGTCACCTACTCAGGGAGGGGGGGGGGTGTTGTGTGTGACTACATGGGACGACCTGACTAGTCCAGGGCATCACATACCCATCATGAGAAGTTTCTTGTGTGCCTCTTTCACAATGAGAGCTTTTTATAGGCCATCACTTGAACCATTAAATATTATTTTTCACTAGTAGGATTGCTGTCTAAATATTGAAAGATTTAATCTGGTGGCATGACTTTCCAGGTCTTTTTACACCTCTTCGTGTGTTAAATACTTTTTCTCTGTGTCATTTCTCATCATTACGCATAACTTAATTGAAGGACATCGTTGGTTTGATTTCTTTCCCTGTGTGGATTGGATGGGTTGTTACTGACATCTGGTGTGAATTTCATGAAAATAGCACCTTTTTAATATATTTATATAAATACTTCTCATTCCTCGGGCTTTCACGCGACTTCCTCGGCTTCATTTCTGTCCTTCGGAGCTGATTCCACGTCTATAGGTCAGGTGTCTGAAAATTGTAAATGCTTATTCAGCATTTCTTTATGCGAGTGTGAGTTAATTTTTGTTGGAGGGGAAATCAGACATTACGCTTGGTTGTTACAGTTCAAAATGTAGGGATGAAAGCCTTAGATGCTTACATCAAAAAGGGTAATTATACTGGAAAATTAATGAATATATCTACAAATATTTGCAATATACACATTTCTCCAAAGAGAGCCAGGAGCCATTTTTTTCGGCACAAACACATCAAGCCACATTTTGCTTGAGCAGCCTGCGATGTCTAAACCTGCTATCATGGCCTACAGCCTCCATGCAGGGGGGCCCCGGCCAACCCCAACACCTATCCCAGCTGGAAAGGCTTCCAGGGACGCACATTCAACCGAAATGTATTGCAGAGCAGAGATCCGCCAGCTCCCTGAACCGGCTCCATGACGCCGGTCAATCAGAAGCCTGTAGCTGATGTCGCCATGCCTGTCACAAAGCAGTGGCATTTTGCACCATGGCAGGCAAGCTGAAGTCATCCACCGACTCCTGCGTCGGCTATAGACATGCGAGCTGCAGGAGGAAGGTAAGAAGAATTATTTTTTTCAAGTATGTTGGAGAAGAACACGACATTACTATTGGAGAGGGCCCAATGTAGGAAACATTATACCAGGAAGGGACCCAGGATGGGGAACATTATACCAGGAAGTGACCCAGGATGGGGAACATTATACAAGGAAGGGGACCAGGATGGGGAACATTATACCAGGAAGGGGACCAGGATGGGGAACATTATACAAGGAAGGGGACCAGGATGGGGAACATTATACCAGGAAGGGGACCAGGATGGGGAACATTATGCAAGGAAGTGACCCAGGATGGGGAACATTATGCCAGGAAGAGGCCCAGGATGGGGAACATTATATCAAAAATGGGCCAAGGAAGGGGAACATTATACCAGGAAGAGGCCCAGAATGGGGAACATTATACTAGGAAGGGGCCCAGCATTGGGAAAATTATGCCAGGAAGGGACCCAGGATGGGCAACATTATACCAGGAAGAGGCCAGAATGGGGAACATTATACAAGGAAGGGGCCCAGCATGGGGAACATTATACCAGGAAGAGGCCAGAATGGGGAACATTATACCAGAAAGGGGCACAGAATGGTGAACATTATACAAGGAAGGGACCCAGCATGGAGAACATAATACCAGGAAGGGACCCAGGATAGGCAACATTATACCAGGAAGGGGAACATTATACCAGGAAGAGGCCCAGAATGGGAAACATTATACTAGGAAGGGCCCAGGATGCAGAACATTATACAAGGAAGGGGCTCAGGATGGGGAACAACATACAGTGCCTACAAGTAGTCTTCAACCCCCTGCAGATTTAGCAGGTTTGATAAGATGCAAATAAGTTAGAGCCTGCAAACTTCAAACAAGAGCAGGATTTATTAACAGATGCATAAATCTTACAAACCAACAAGTTATGTTGCTCAGTTAAATTTTAATAAATTTTCAACATAAAAGTGTGGGTCAATTATTATTCAACCCCTAGGTTTAATATTTTGTGGAATAACCCTTGTTTGCAATTACAGCTAATAATCGTCTTTTATAAGACCTGATCAGGCCGGCACAGGTCTCTGGAGTTATCTTGGCCCACTCCTCCATGCAGATCTTCTCCAAGTTATCTAGGTTCTTTGGGTGTCTCATGTGGACTTTAATCTTGAGCTCCTTCCACAAGTTTTCAATTGGGTTAAGGTCAGGAGACTGACTAGGCCACTGCAACACCTTGATTTTTTCCCTCTTGAACCAGGCCTTGGTTTTCTTGGCTGTGTGCTTTGGGTCGTTGTCTTGTTGGAAGATGAAATGACGACCCATCTTAAGATCCTTGATGGAGGAGCGGAGGTTCTTGGCCAAAATCTCCAGGTAGGCCGTGCTATCAATCTTCCCATGGATGCGGACCAGATGGCCAGGCCCCTTGGCTGAGAAACAGCCCCACAGCATGATGCTGCCACCACCATGCTTGACTGTAGGGATGGTATTCTTGGGGTCGTATGCAGTGTCATCCAGTCTCCAAACGTCACGTGTGTGGTTGGCACCAAAGATCTCGATCTTGGTCTCATCAGACCAGAGAACCTTGAACCAGTCTGTCTCAGAGTCCTCCAAGTGATCAAGAGCAAACTGTAGACAAGCCTTGACATGACGCTTTGAAAGTAAAGGTACCTTACGGGCTCGTCTGGAACGGAGACCATTGCGGTGGAGTACGTTACTTATGGTATTGACTGAAACCAATGTCCCCACTGCCATGAGATCTTCCCGGACCTCCTTCCTTGTTGTCCTTGGGTTAGCCTTGACTCTTCGGACAAGCCTGGCCTCGGCACGGGTGGAAACTTTCAAAGGCTGTCCAGGCCGTGGAAGGCTAACAGTAGTTCCATAAGCCTTCCACTTCCGGATGATGCTCCCAATAGTGAAGACAGGTAGGCCCAACTCCTTGGAAAGGGTTTTGTACCCCTTGCCAGCCTTGTGACCCTCCACGATCTTGTCTCTGATGGCCTTGGAATGCTCCTTTGTCTTTCCCATGTTGACCAAGTATGAGTGCTGTTCACAAGTTTGGGGAGGGTCTTAATTAGTCAGAAAAGGCTGGAAAAAGAGATAATTAATCCAAACATGTGAAGCTCATTGTTCTTTGTGCCTGAAATACTTCTTAATACTTTAGGGGAACCAAACAGAATTCTGGTGGTTTGAGGGGTTGAATAATAAATGACCCTCTGAATAAACTTTTCACAATTTAAAAAAAATAAATAAAAAGAAATAACATTCTTTTTTGCTGCATTTCACACTTCCAGGCTGATCTACAGTCCAAATGTCACAATGCCAAGTTAATTCCGAATGTGTAAACCTGCTAAATCTGCAGGGGGTTGAATACTACTTGTAGGCACTGTACAAGGAAGGGACCCAGAATGGGGAACATTATACCAGGAAGAGGCCCAGAATGGGGAACATTATACCAGGAAGGGACCAAGGATGGGTAACCTTATACCAGGATAGAGAACATTATACTAGCAAGGGGCCCAGGATAGGGAACATTACACCAAAAAAGGGCCTAGGAAGGGGAACATTATACCAGGAAGAGACCCAGAATGGGGAACAATATACCAGGAAGGAGCCCAGGATGGGGAACATTATACCAGGAAAGAACTCAGGATGGGGAACATTATTCCAGGAAGGGGCCCAGGATGGGGAACATTATACCAGAAAGGGGCACATAATGGGGAACATTATACAAGGAAGGGGCCCAGCATGTGGAACATTATACCAGGAAGAGGCCAGAATGGGGAACATTATACTAGGAAGGAATCCAGGATGGGCAACATTATACCAGGAAGGGGGTCAGAATGGACAACATTATACCAGAAATGGGCCTAGTATGAAGGACATTAATACAGGAAGGGTGCAGGTTGGGGGACATTATGACATTATCTAGGACGTGCCCAGGATGGGGGAAATTATACCAGGATGGGGAACATTATACTAGAAAAGTGCCCATGGGACGGGACATATTATGTCAGGATGGGGGACATTATAACTGTATAGGGCCCAAGATGGGGAAAACAATAGCAGGAAGGAGCCCACAATGAGGAACGTTATACCAGGACAGGGCCCAGTATGGGGGAAATTGTTATAGGAAGTGCCCAGGATGGGGGACATTATAACATGAAGGGCCCAAGATGAGGGACATTATACCAGGAAGGGGCCCACAATGAGATACATTTTACCAGGATGGGGCCCAGTATGGGGAAAATTGTTATAGGAAGTGCCCAGAATGGCAGGCATTATGACAGAAAGGGCACAGAATGGGGAACATTATACCAGGAAGGAGCCCAGGATGGGGGACAATATATGAGGAAGGGGCCCAAGATATGGGACACATTATACCAGTATGGGGGACATTATTACTGTATGGGACCCAAGATGGGGAAAATTGTAGCAGGAAGGAGCCAACAATGAGGAACATTATACCAGAAAGGGACCCAGAATGGTGGACTTTATAGCAGGAAGGGGTTTGGGATGTGGGATATTATTTCTTGGAGGGGCTCAGAATGGAGAATATTATACCAGGAAAGGACTCATGATGGCGGACACTATACCAGGTATGGGCTTTGGATGTGGGAAACTATACCAGAAAGGAGCTCAGGATGGGAGACATTTTAATAAGATAGGGTCAAGAATGGGGGACATTATACAAGGAAGGGGCTCAGGATAGGGGAAATCATTGCTGGAAGGGACCCCGGATGGGGGACATTATGCCAGGAAGGGGCCAGGATGGGGAATATACAGGAAGAGGCCATAATGGGAATGGCGCCAGGATGAGGGACATCATTATGTGAGAGGCAAACACATATATCTTTATAAGATCTAGAATCTGGCCAACATGAAGGTGAGGGGCCCAGGTTCAAATTTTCTCTGGGGCTCATTGAACTCTAGATACTCCACAGCCTGTAACGTCTCCAGACGTTTCTCCCATTGAGCACATCTGACATGTGATTGGTTGGTGATTACATAGGAGCTGCCAGCAGTGGATCTTGATGATCTTCTCAAGTGCATTCAGCACGGCAGAACCTTCCTCAGAAGACCTCTCAGTGAGAGCAGCCAAGCCTGTAAGTGCCAGGGTTCCTGCCTGTAGCGTCATATTGAATATATCAAGAAGTTTTGAAAATTTTGTTTCGATCTTTCATCCTTTGCACATCAGTAACGTCTTCATCCTGTGATTTCTATCATCCCATGACTTGGATGGCATACTTTCCATAGGGACACTCTCTATAAAGGCATTCTCTGGCTATAGCCTGATACCTGTTCTGGGTCAGAATATGGAATCACCCTGTTTTGGAAGCCCTGTATTTGTAGGTTCCTTTTGGGTGGGTCAATATTTACAGGGGAACATCTTGGTTGGGTGGATATTATCTATTGGCCACTGCTTGTAAGGTCATTATCTATGGGTAGTCTGGCAGAAGACCTGTATTTAGGGGAATGTTCTTCATTATCTCTGAATATATTCGGGAGCATGCTTTTACTGGGGCACTCTATAGGGGTACTCCCTGACAGATGCCTTATATTCTGGGGCATGCTCTGATTGCGGTATTATCCATGGTGCTCTCTCTGGTTGTTGACTAGTATTTGATTGCACACTTTGGATGGGTCACTGAATATTGTCCCACTCCTATCAGGGGCATTATTAATGGCAACACACTCTGGCTGGGTGTCATGATTCCTCTGTGCAGAGCATCTTGCACACTAGGAGGTGCTCTGCTGCGCTTTTCTGGACTACTGAGCTGGCAGTGACACGATTCCTCTGTGCAGAGCATCTTGCACAATAGTAGATGCTCTGCTGCACTTTCCTGGACTACTGAGCTGGCAGTGACATAATTATTCTGTGCAGAGCATCTTGCACATTAGGAGATGCTCTGCTGTGTTTCCTTGAGCTACTGAGCTGGCAGGTTGATTCACAGCTCAGGATTCCATGCAGTTTCTGGGAGGTGCTGATTACTCAGGTGTTCCATCTTCCTGGTAACTGCTCTGCTTCTTTACTAAGCACGCTCCCCCAGAACCTTGCCAGTCGTACATTCTGGTCTGTGAATAGTGCGTTTTGCCCCTATACCTGTTTGCTTTGATCCTTGTTGCCTGAAACCGGACTGTTGTTTGACTCACCTCTGCCCGCTCCCTGTTCTTGTCGTGACCTCCTGGCTTCTGACCTCGGCCCGTTACCTGACCACATCTCAGTTTACTTCTTGTATCCATAGTGCCTTCCATCAAATCGTGACCTGACTACGCCTCTGTTTCCTCCTAGAATCCTTTACGTGCCCTCCTGTTACCAGACCTCTGCTTTCCTGACAACTCTTCCATTTGTACTACCCATAAGTAGTGACTAGACTCACAATGGGTCACTTACAGTATAAGAGGTCACTTACAGTATAAGGGGTCACTTAGTGCAATAAATAGTGCAAAGTATCCGGAAAGTTATCAAACTTTGGTAAATGAAGCTGGATTTAATTTCTTGCTATAAACCTTCTTGAGCGTCCGTCTCCGCATGAGCCCCATCAGGATAATAACAGGTGAGTCTTCATTCTGGCTCATATTAGCATTTTTAGAGTACTTTATTAAATGAGATTTCTCTACCTTAACTCTCAACTCTACAATTCTTCAAGCTATTATAAATGCCAAACCAATTTATAAAGCCCCTTTAATTTCGCGACCTGTACATTTCATCATGGGGGTGTCGCGTAACAACACGGAAGGAATTTAATTGCTTGTTGGAAGCAGAATCTTTTGCATTCTGCAAGACTTTGAGAAACGTCTATTTCCGGAATTTAAAGTAAACCCATTTTAGGTGAGTGGCGGTGTTTATTTATATCAGGCAGGACGACCTGGAAGGCGCGGTGTGACAGGTAACGTCCGCCTTTCATCAAATGATTTTACATTTGGAAGAATCTTACTGTGTGAATCCATTAAACACATTTTTCACTCACTGTAACCATAATTATCACTGGAAGGATTCACCTGATCGCTTGATAGAATGTGTCCAATTAGGATTAATTGTGAGGGGTTCCTGGGCCCCCATCGTGTAAGCACAATCCGTTACAGCAATCGAGTAAATTTTTCCAATTATGGTGACATTTCAATGTTTTAACGTTCTTACATCACATACAATTTATCTCTTATTTCTTCATTCACACCTAAAGCTGTTGTTACGGTCGCCGAGGAGCAGCAAGCGTTCGGGAGTGGACCCCCTGGATGGTACACCAGACACCCCTGGAGGAGCTAACCTCGTGCTAACCCCTATTCAGGGGCTGTCAGGTGCAATCCCAGGGGGCTGAAATGCACGACTGCCAGGACCAGTGGCGTCTACTCTTATGGGCAGGAGAGTCTCTAAAGTCCAGTACAGATGTGCTCACATTTAAGGGCATAGATGAGGAAATACAGACGTGGCAACAGGACATGGTGTCCTGGACGTGGCAGCATGGAGGTGGTGGCTCACATGTGGTAGCACAAAGGTGGTAACTCAGAGGTTGAAGCACGGAAGTGGTGGCTCTGACATGGCAGCACGAAGGTGGTAACTCTGACGTGGCAGCACGGAGGTGATGAGTCAGACGTGGCAGCACAGAGGTGGTAACTCTGACGTGGAAGCACGTAAGTGGTGGCTCTGACATGGCAGCATGAAGGTGGTGAGTCAGACATGGCAGCACAGAGATGGTAACTCTGACGTGGAAGCATGGAGGTGGTGACTCAGATGTGGCAGCACGAAGGTGGTAACTCTGACATGGAAGCACAGAAGTGGTGGTTCTGATGTGGCAGCACGAAGGTGGTAACTCTGACATGGAAGCACAGAAGTGGTGGTTCTGATGTGGCAGCACGAAGGTGGTAACTCTGACGTGAAAGTGTTGAGGTGGTGACTCAGATGTGGCAGTGTGACGCCCTAGACCCCAGGGGTCACAGGTAATAACACCTACCACATACACCCCCCCACACCCCCTGTGAGGTCTCACACACACGTCACCCGAAAGGGAGACCTGATGCCTCCCTCAGGGCCAGTAGGGCATACCATGTGGGCGGAGTCAGGTGGAAAGACACGCCCACCGAGGAGACTACTGTCCTGAGGCAGGAAGTTCAAGGAGTTTTTAGATTAGTTTGTACAGTGACAGTGAGTGGTAGTGGAGCAGCTGTCAGGGACCCGGGAAGGGGCCTGGGACCCTTGAAACGTCAGGCAGGCAGACGGTGGTGGCTGCCTGCAGGAGTACCGGTACAGCAACCGGCGGAACCGTACGGACCGGGCCTGGGTTGGAGCCCGCCGGTCCTGAACTGGGGAGTCAACCGTGTACCGGAGCACCAGAAACCGGGTACTCAGACCCCGTCCTAGCTTAGAAACCACTGAGTATAGGCAAATTGACTGATTGCTGGCTGGACCTCACTGGTTCATCCACACCCAAAGTTCCGAAAGAAGGCAAAAGCCCACAGAGACCAGGTGAGCGCCACCGCCAAGGGCCAAACACCCGACGGGCTAGCGCCTGCGGGCAACCGAGGGCTTCTCCGGCAGCTCAACGCCGGGGAGCGAGCTACCACTGCCCAGGCAGGGGAGCCGAAACACAACTACCAGAGGTGCACGGGAAAAGGGCCACAATCAACCCCGCAGGGGACATCAGCAGCCGGCCGCGGGAACCGACCACATCCGAACTTTGGTTTACCAATGACTCTGAGTGTGAATTAATCGTGAGTACACCAGTGCCATCCGGGCACGACACTACACCGCAGCACGGCACCCTGCACCCCAACAACAACATCAGCGCTTGCAGTCCCCCAAGCCGGGCCCCGGGACACACCGCCCCTATCCACGGAGGGGGCTACCATTTCGGCTGCGTCCGAAACACCGATCCCGGACGAGCCCGCCATTGCCTCAGCCGCAGCGGTGGTGCATCCCATCACCACGACCCGTGAGTGGTGTCACGACCCGTGAGACGACAGCGCGGCCCTCCCCAGCTACGCGCCCTGTCCCACCACCACCACCCCCACTACCTCTCCCCTCTAACAGAGCGACGTGGCCCCCGGTCCGGAGGCGCTCGTGCCACCGACAACCCGAGCCCGGACCTCGAGCGGCTTGGCCCGAGCAAGCAGAAGAAGCAGCCGGGCCCCTCTCAGGGCGGTACAGCAGCACAGAGGTGGTGACTCAGATGTGGCAGCACGGAGGTGGTGACTCAGATGTGGCAGCACGGCAGTGGTGGTAGCAGTGGCTCTAAGAAGAAACAGAGATAGCAAGTACAGGTAACTGGTACTAGAACACAAGACATTGGACTAGACACAAACAGGTATGGGACCTGAGAATTATCAATGTACTACGGATAGGCAATGTTGCACAGGCACCTCCCCTAAGGGAAGAATGCCTTAAATACCTTCAGAGTGAGTGCTGATCACTTCCGGGTAATAGGATGCCGGCCCTAAAATAAAGGGGGTATGGCCATGCGCGCACCCTTCAGGCACTCCTAGAAGGCCTGCTTGTGGTCTGGAAGCAGAAGGAGGCTGCGACAGACCCCAGGGCAGGAACGGCCTATGGGCTCATCAAACAAGTGAGGAGAACGGTGCCCCGCAATATATGTTATCAGAAAAATCTTCTTGTTTTTGCCTCCATCCGGACTGATATTTCACTCCCACTTCATGGGTAAAATCTGTCCTCAGTGGATAAAGGTTTTCCCATTACGGAGATAGGAGATGACAGTTGGTGTTTAAAAGATTCTATTAAGGGAGGAGGAACTAGCGTCAGACTGACATTCTACTGCAAGTTCTCTTGAAACGACAAATTTGCTGTAAGCCCCGCCCCAGAATATTTATAATGGCCACTTTTAGGTGAGATTAGCATGAACACACCCCTCCCATGCTTTGGTTTGCAGAATTACAAAATCAAGACTGATGACAAGTATGAAAGTTTTATCACATGCCATTATACGAAGGGTTCTCAGGCATCAAAGGAATCCGGGGAGCACATACCACCGATGCAGCCAGTACAGCTGCACTGGGGCCCACAAGTGGAGGGGGCTTGGCAACACCAGCAATAATTTCAGCTGAATGTGCAGCCGAAGACGCACACTCAACTGAAATTTATTGCACCGCAGACGGTGACTTATGCTGCAATGCACACCACTTGCCAATCAGAAGCCAGTAGCTGACATCAGTGTGCCTGTGATGCTCGGTGTATGGCAGTAAAATCATGCACCATTGCAGGCACGCTGAAGTCAATAGCCAGCAATAGAAGAGGACACCATGGGAATAGAGGAAGTGGTAAAAAAATGTGTTGGAGAAGATCAGAACAGGGAACATTATACCAGGAGGGGCCCAGGATTAGGCACATTTAACCAGGAAGTAGCCCAAGATGGGTGGGCATTATCCCAGGAAGGGGACCATGATGCCAGATTGGACGGCATTATCACAGAAAGAGGTCCGGGATGGAGGATATTATATTACCAAGGAGCCCAGGATTGATTACATTATTACTGGAAAGGGCCCAGTATGGAAGACAATATACAAAGAAGGAGCTCAGGATTGGAGACATTATACCAAGAAGGAGGACAGGGTCGTTCTCCCATATCGCACAATCAACTGAGCGAGAGATGAGGGAGCAATCCAAAGTTCCTTTATTCCATGCAATCCAGAAGGTTCATAAAAATAATCCACCACACAGAGGGTAAAATAATCCAGAAACACAGATACAGTCCAGTAATGGTATAAATGTTGGGATTGTTAGTAATCATAATCCTGCAGCAGTCCTTTTCCAGGGAAATCGTGGCTTCTCACAGTCTCTCTGGAGTATCAGCTTCTCCCTCTGAGGATTAATCTTACTCCTTCTCTCTTGTCTTTAGGGTGCTTTACACGCTGCGACATCGCCAGCGATAGCTAGCAATGTTGTGTGCGATAGCACCCGCCCCCGTCGCTCATGCAACATTTGGTGATCGCTGCCGTAGCGAACATTATCGCTACGGCAGCGTCACATGCACATACCTTTTCAGCGACGTCGCTGTGACCGCCAAACAATCCCTCCTTCAAGAGGGAGGTGTGTTCGGCGTCACAGCGACGTCACAGCGGCGTCACAAAACGGCCGTCCAATAGAAGCAGAGGGGCGGAGATGAGCGGCCGGAACTTGCCGCCCACCCCCTTCCTTCCTAATTTTCCGGTGGACGCAGGTAGGATGATGTTCGTCGTTCCTGCGGTGTCACACATAGCGATTTGTGGTGCCGCAGGAACGACGAACAACCAGCGGCATGTACCACCAACGAGATTATGAAAAGGAGTGACGTGTCAACGATCAACAATTTTTGCCATTTTTGCGATCGTTGATCGTCGCTCCTAGCTGTAACACGCTGCGATGTGACCCTGACGATAAATCGTTAGCGATGTTGCAGCGTGTAAAGCCCCCTTTACTCTTTCTCTCTTGTCTTTCTCAGCCAGAATGAATAATCCCCCAGGTAAACAGAGAGTTTGGGTGGATTCCAGGCCTCCCTCCCCCAGAGCTAGGGAGAGAAGCACTGCAAGGGTATATAACCTGACTTAACAGGGCAAACAATATATCGAATAGACAGACCACCACGTCCAAAACATGAACCCACATAAAATAGTACATAATCCACAATATTACACCATCACAGAGACATTAACACTAGAAGTCCCAGAGAGGGCTCATTTAATATTTCTACCATTGGAACCCTATGGAGCTCGAAATTTCTGGGACTTCTAGTGTTAAAGCAAGAAGGAGCGCAGAATGGGAGACATTATACCAAGAAGGAGCGCAGAATGGGAGACATTATACCAAGAAGGAGCGCAGAATGGGAGACATTATACCAAGAAGGAGCGCAGGATGGGAGACATTATACCAAGAAGGAGCGCAGAATGGGAGACATTATACCAAGAAGGAGCGCAGAATGGGAGACATTATACCAAGGAGAGCAGGATGGGAGACATTATACCAAGAAGGAGCGCAGAATGGGAGACATTATACCAAGAAGGAGTGCAGAATGGGAGACATTATACCAAGAAGGAGAGCAGAATGGGAGACATTATACCAAGAAGGAGCGCAGAATGGGAGACATTATACCAAGAAGGAGCGCAGAATGGGAGACATTATACCAAGAAGAAGCGCAGAATGGGAGACATTATACCAAGAAGGAGCGCAGGATGGGAGACATTATACCAAGAAGGAGCGCAGGATGGGAGACATTATACCAAGAAGGAGAGCAGGATGGGAGACATTATACCAAGAAGGAGCGCAGAATGGGAGACATTATACCAAGAAGGAGCGCAGAATGGGAGACATTATACCAAGAAGGAGCGCAGAATGGGAGACATTATACCAAGAAGGAGCGCAGAATGGGAGACATTATACCAAGAAGGAGCGCAGAATGGGAGACATTATACCAAGAAGGAGCGCAGAATGTGAGACATTATACCAAGAAGGAGCGCAGAATGGGAGACATTATACCAAGAAGGAGCGCAGAATGGGAGACATTATACCAAGAAGGAGCGCAGAATGGGAGACATTATACCAAGAAGGAGAGCAGAATGGGAGACATTATACCAAGAAGGAGCGCAGAATGGGAGACATTATACCAAGAAGGAGCGCAGAATGGGAGACATTATACCAAGAAGGAGCGCAGAATGGGAGACATTATACTAAGAAGGAGAGCAGAATGGGAGACATTATACCAAGAAGGAGCGCAGAATGGGAGACATTATACCAAGAAGGAGCGCAGAATGGGAGACATTATACCAAGAAGGAGCGCAGAATGGGAGACATTATACCAAGAAGGAGAGCAGGATGGGAGACATTATACCAAGAAGGAGCGCAGAATGGGAGACATTATACCAAGAAGGAGCGCAGAATGGGAGACATTATACCAAGAAGGAGAGCAGGATGGGAGACATTATACCAAGAAGGAGCGCAGAATGGGAGACATTATACCAAGAAGGAGCGCAGGATGGGAGACATTATACCAAGAAGGAGCGCAGAATGGGAGACATTATACCAAGAAGGAGCGCAGGATGGGAGACATTATACCAAGAAGGAGAGCAGGATGGGAGACATTATACCAAGAAGGAGCGCAGAATGGGAGACATTATACCAAGAAGGAGCGCAGAATGGGAGACATTATACCAAGAAGGAGCGCAGAATGGGAGACATTATACCAAGAAGGAGCGCAGAATGGGAGACATTATACCAAGAAGGAGAGCAGGATGGGAGACATTATACCAAGAAGGAGCGCAGAATGGGAGACATTATACCAAGAAGGAGCGCAGAATGGGAGACATTATACCAAGAAGGAGCGCAGAATGGGAGACATTATACCAAGAAGGAGAGCAGGATGGGAGACATTATACCAAGAAGGAGCGCAGAATGGGAGACATTATACCAAGAAGGAGCGCAGAATGGGAGACATTATACCAAGAAGGAGAGCAGGATGGGAGACATTATACCAAGAAGGAGCGCAGAATGGGAGACATTATACCAAGAAGGAGCGCAGAATGGGAGACATTATACCAAGAAGGAGCGCAGAATGGGAGACATTATACCAAGAAGGAGCGCAGAATGGGAGACATTATACCAAGAAGGAGCGCAGAATGGGAGACATTATACCAAGAAGGAGAGCAGGATGGGAGACATTATACCAAGAAGGAGCGCAGGATGGGAGACATTATACCAAGAAGGAGCGCAGAATGGGAGACATTATACCAAGAAGGAGCGCAGAATGGGAGACATTATACCAAGAAGGAGAGCAGGATGGGAGACATTATACCAAGAAGGAGAGCAGAATGGGAGACATTATACCAAGAAGGAGCGCAGGATGGGAGACATTATACCAAGAAGGAGCGCAGAATGGGAGACATTATACCAAGAAGGAGAGCAGGATGGGAGACATTATACCAAGAAGGAGAGCAGAATGGGAGACATTATACCAAGAAGGAGAGCAGGATGGGAGACATTATACCAAGAAGGAGCGCAGGATGGGAGACATTATACCAAGAAGGAGCGCAGAATGGGAGACATTATACCAAGAAGGAGAGCAGAATGGGAGACATTATACCAAGAAGGAGCGCAGAATGGGAGACATTATACCAAGAAGGAGCGCAGAATGGGAGACATTATACCAAGAAGGAGCGCAGGATGGGAGACATTATACCAAGAAGGAGCGCAGAATGGGAGACATTATACCAAGAAGGAGCGCAGAATGGGAGACATTATACCAAGAAGGAGCGCAGAATGGGAGACATTATACCAAGAAGGAGCGCAGAATGGGAGACATTATACCAAGAAGGAGCGCAGAATGGGAGACATTATACCAAGAAGGAGCGCAGAATGGGAGACATTATACCAAGAAGGAGCGCAGAATGGGAGACATTATACCAAGAAGGAGCGCAGAATGGGAGACATTATACCAAGAAGGAGCGCAGAATGGGAGACATTATATCAAGAAGGAGCGCAGAATGGGAGACATTATACCAAGAAGGAGAGCAGAATGGGAGACATTATACCAAGAAGGAGCGCAGAATGGGAGACATTATACCAAGAAGGAGCGCAGAATGGGAGACATTATACCAAGAAGGAGCGCAGAATGGGAGACATTATATCAAGAAGGAGCGCAGAATGGGAGACATTATACCAAGAAGGAGCGCAGAATGGGAGACATTATACCAAGAAGGAGCGCAGAATGGGAGACATTATACCAAGAAGGAGCGCAGAATGGGAGACATTATACCAAGAAGGAGCGCAGAATGGGAGACATTATACCAAGAAGGAGCGCAGAATGGGAGACATTATACCAAGAAGGAGCGCAGAATGGGAGACATTATATCAAGAAGGAGCGCAGAATGGGAGACATTATACCAAGAAGGAGCGCAGAATGGGAGACATTATACCAAGAAGGAGCGCAGAATGGGAGACATTATACCAAGAAGGAGCGCAGAATGGGAGACATTATACCAAGAAGGAGCGCAGGATGGGAGACATTATACCAAGAAGGAGCGCAGAATGGGAGACATTATACCAAGAAGGAGCGCAGAATGGGAGACATTATACCAAGAAGGAGCGCAGAATGGGAGACATTATACCAAGAAGGAGCGCAGAATGGGAGACATTATACCAAGAAGGAGCGCAGAATGGGAGACATTATACCAAGAAGGAGCGCAGAATGGGAGACATTATACCAAGAAGGAGCGCAGAATGGGAGACATTATACCAAGAAGGAGCGCAGAATGGGAGACATTATACCAAGAAGGAGCGCAGAATGGGAGACATTATATCAAGAAGGAGCGCAGAATGGGAGACATTATACCAAGAAGGAGAGCAGAATGGGAGACATTATACCAAGAAGGAGCGCAGAATGGGAGACATTATACCAAGAAGGAGCGCAGAATGGGAGACATTATACCAAGAAGGAGCGCAGAATGGGAGACATTATATCAAGAAGGAGCGCAGAATGGGAGACATTATACCAAGAAGGAGCGCAGAATGGGAGACATTATACCAAGAAGGAGCGCAGAATGGGAGACATTATATCAAGAAGGAGCGCAGAATGGGAGACATTATACCAAGAAGGAGCGCAGAATGGGAGACATTATACCAAGAAGGAGCGCAGAATGGGAGACATTATACCAAGAAGGAGCGCAGAATGGGAGACATTATATCAAGAAGGAGCGCAGAATGGGAGACATTATACCAAGAAGGAGCGCAGAATGGGAGACATTATACCAAGAAGGAGCGCAGAATGGGAGACATTATATCAAGAAGGAGCGCAGAATGGGAGACATTATACCAAGAAGGAGAGCAGGATGGGAGACATTATAGCAAGATAAAGGTCAAAATGGGAGACATTATAGCAGGAAGGAGCCAATTATGGGGGATATTATATCAGGAAGGGTCCGAAGATGAATAACCTTATTACAGGAAGGAGCCAAAGATGGGGGCATTATACCAAAAGGGGTTTCAGACGGGGAACATTATGCCATCCATTATTACATAGTATCATCTCTTGCACCATCCCTTACATGGTGTATTCTTATTATTTTTGTTATAAACAGAGTCCTTTCTTTATTATATAGTGCCCTCTCTTGGTAGATATAAAATGAGATGACAGCTCCTGGAAAAGCATCTGACCAGGAGACCAGTCTATCGCCTTCTCGATTAGAAAAGACGCATTACCATGTTTCATTAGAAATTTCAATATATATCTAACAAGAGAGGACACTATGAAATGAACACAGAAATAACAAAAATAACAAGAGAATTGGAACGATGCTGTACATAATAAGAGAGGACACTATGTAATAAGAGATGGTAATATACGTAATGACAGGACCCACACACAGTATACACAGTATATATAATCTGCAGCTTTTTTGCCATAAAAGAAGGGGGACACAAACTCATGTCTTGCACAGAGGCCACAAGCCATCAATGTCCGCTCCCAAAAGGAAAACTACATTGATCCATATTTCTATCCACATCAATGTCCAAAACCAATCTGCTTAATTTAATGGCTGTTTTAATTTGCAGTGGAAATCAATTAAAGAGAAATATCAAGAGAATGACAGGTAGAGATCATGAAAATGGCAAGGAAATAACACTAAGGGGAAGTTTATTAAAACTGGCATTTGTAATTTATTGGGTGACAGAACAGGCATCGCCAAGGGGGGGCAGAGGGGCTTTTTTCATCTACTCTATTTCAAGATGTTGTTTCATGTAATATTGTTGTAAACACCAAGCACATTAGCTTGTAAGAAACTGTGTAACGAACCAGTATATTGCCCTTTAAGAAAATATGTAACCACCAAGCATATTGCCCTTAAGAGAACTTGTAACCACCAAGTAAGCTGCCCTTTAAGAAACTCAGTAACTACCAAACATGATGCCTTTAAGAGAATCTGTAACCACCAAGCACATTGCCCTTTATAAACTCAGTAACCACCAAGCACATTAGCTTGTAAGAAACTGAGTAACCAACCAGTATATTGCCCTTTAAGAAAATATGTAACCACCAAGCAAGTTGCCCTTTAAGAAACTCAGTAACTACCAAACATGATGCCTTTAAGAGAATCTGTAACCACCAAGCACATTGCCCTTTATAAACTCAGTAACCACCAAGCACATTGCCCTATAAGAATCCCAGTAACCCCCAAGCATGTTCCCTTTAAGAAACTCCGTAACCACTAAGAATGATGCCTGTAACCTGGAACCAGCAAACACCTAGCCCTTTAAGAAACTCAATAACCACCAAGCTTGTTGCCCTTAAGAGAGGCTGTAACTACCAAGCACATTGCCCTTTAAGAAACTAAGTAACCACCAATCACATTGCCATTTAAAAAACTCAGTAATCACCAAGTATGTTGCTCTTTAAGAATCCTAGTAACCACCAAGCATGGTGCCCTTTAACAAACTCAGTAACAACCAAGCATGTTGCCATTAAGAGAACCTGTAACCACCAAGCACATTGCCCTTTATAAACTTAGTGACCACTAAGCATGTTGCCTTTTAAGAATCCTAGTAATCACCAAGCATGTTGCCCTTTAAGAAACTCAGTAACCACCAAATATGTTGCCTGGAACCTGTAATCACCAAGCATGTTGCCCTTTAAGAAACTCAGTAACCACCAAATATGTTGCCTGGAACCTGTAATCACCAAGCATGTTGCCCTTTAACAAACTCAGTAACCACCAAGCATGTTGCCCTTAAGAGAACCTGTAAGCACCAAGCACATTTTCCTTTATAAACTAGTATGTTGCCCTTTAAGACACTCAGTAACTACCAAGCATATTGCCTAGAACCTGTAATCACCAAGTACTTTGCCTTTTAAGAAACTCAGTAATCCCCAAGCATGTTGCCCTTAAGAAAACCTGTAACTACCAAGCATGTTGCCCTTTAAGAAACTCAGTAACCACCAAGCATGTTGCCCTTAAGACACTTAGTAACCACCAAGCATGTTGCCTAGAACCTGTTAGCACCAAGCATGTTGTCCTTTAAGAAACTCAGTAACCACCAAGGATGTTGCCCTTAAAAGAACCTGAAACCACCAAGCACATTGCCGTTTAATAAACTCAGTAACCACTAAGCATGTTTTCCTTTAACAATGCCAGTAATCAAACACATTGCCCTTTATAAACTCAGTAACCACCAAGCACATTGCCCTTTTAGAAACTCAGTGGCCATCAAGCATGTTGCCTTTTAAGAAACTGAGTAACCACCAAGCGTGTTGCCCTTAAGAGAACCTATAACCACCCAGCACACTGCGCGTTATAAACTCAGTAACCACCAAGCATGTTGCCCTTAAGAAAACATATAGCCACCCAGCAAATTGCCCTTTATAAATTCAGTAACCACCAAGCATGTTACCCTTAAGAGAACCCGTAACTACCAAGTACATTGCCCTTTAAGAAACTCAGTGACCATCAAGCATGTTGCCTTTTACGAAACTGAGTAACCACCAAGCATGTTGCCCTTAAGAGAACCTATAACCACCCATCAAATTGCCTTTTATAAACTCAGTAACCACCAAGCATGTTGCCCTTAAGAAAGACTCTAACCACCCAGCACATTGCCCTTTATAAACTCTGTTACCACCAAGCATGTTGCCCTTCAGAGAACCTGTATCTGCCAAGCATGTTGCCCTTTATAAACTCAGTAACCACCAAGCATGTTGCCCTTAAGAGAACCTGTATCTACCAAGCATGTTGCCCTTTAATAAAATCAGTAACCACCAAGCATGTTGCATAGAACTTGTAACCACCAAGCATGTTGCCCTTTAAGAAATCCAGTAACCACCAAACATGTTGCCTTTTAAGAAACTCAGTAACCACCAAGCATGTTGCCCTTAAGAGAGATTGTAACCATCCAGCACATTGCCCTTTTATAAACTCAGTAACAACCAAGTATGTTGCCCTTAAGAGAACCTGTGTCTACCAAGCATGCTGCCCTTTATAAACTCAGTAACCACCAAGTATGTTGCCCTTAAGAGAACCTGTATCTACCAAGCATGCTGCCCTTTAAGAAAATCAGTAACCCCCATGCATGTTACCTAGAACTTGTAACCACCAAGCATGTTGCCCTTTAAGAAACCCAGTAGCCACCAAACACGTTGCCTTTTAATAAACTCATTAACCACCAAGTATATTGCCTTTAACAAACTCAGTAGCCATCAAGCATGTTGCCTTCTAAGAACTCAGTAACCACCAAGCATGTTGCCCTTAAGAGAACCTACAACCACCAAGCACATTACCCTTTATAAACTCAGTAACCACCAAGCACATTGCCCTATAAGAATCCCAGTAAGCACCAAGCACATTGCCCTATAAGAATCCCAGTAAGCACCAAGCATGTTGACCTTTAAGAAACTCCGTAACCACTAAGAATGATGCCTATAACCTGTAACCAGCAAACGTCTAGCCCCTTAAAAAACTCAATAACCACCAAGCCCATTGCTCTTTAAGAAACTCAGTAACCACCAAGCTTGTTGTCTTTAAGAGAGCCTGTAACCACCAAGCACATTGTCCTTTATAAACTCAGTAACCACCAAGCATGTTGCCCTTGAGAGAACCTGTAACCACCAAGCACATTGCCCTTTAAGAAACCATAACCACCAAGCACGTTGCCTTTTAAGAAACTCAGTAACCACCAAGCACCTTGCCCTTTAAAAGACTGTCTTTGGCTCTCTACAGAGAAGGTATAACTTCACTTAGGGGATAAGAGCCTATACAGTCATGTGTAAAACCGCACTGACATTGTCCTTTAAATGTGTCTGGGCACTTCTATGTCGCAGCAGGAAAGAAAAGCAGACCTGCCAACTAGCAGGAAGATGCAGCCAAAATCCTGAACGTGATATGTTATATAGCAAGGATTTAAAATATAACTTTTAATAAATATAGTGATAAAATAGATTAGCTCAAAGTGCAAAGTTAAATATAATTAAAGGAAGGATCTCACCCAGTTCTTCTCTTGTGGGATCCACACCACTGTAAAAGCCAAGGCGGACGGGCATCAGGACAAAAACGTAAAGTCGGGGAGGATTTAGTATAATTACATTACCCCTGTCGTGCCCCTGCAATAGCTTCCGCCCTTACAAGGGCAGCACCCAAGTCTGGATAACTACCCCAGTAACTAAACAATGCCCCTCCCAACGCGTTTCCCTCTCCGTGTAACCGGAGAGTTCTTCAGGGGAGAAAAGAAAAGTAGAGCCTGCAGTGGCAGGTCAATACATTACACTGCTAAATTCAGCTCTGTTACATCTGAATAGCAAAATGGTAATTATAGCGCAAATAAAAGGACTGTAAGGTCCAATAAACATGTAAAATATCACAAATTATCCCTATGGAAATCGGCTTTTAGTATTGTTAGAAGTTTGGAAAACTTCACAGCGCAGAGTTTTATTTTTCTGCTAAAATATTTGTTCAGGTCACAGAACGGCAGTAAGTGGCTGAGCGCAGAACAATGAGCCGCGCCGCAAGGTTACAAGCCTCTGATGTGGAATAATCAGGAGCAATAGCATCCATGTGGCGCCATTTCCATTTTTTTTCAGGGTGACCTTTGACACAAGAATGAGGTTTCGAAATTGAGATAACCTGTGTATTGTGTGAAAGATACTTTGACCTTTTCAATAATCTCTAATTTCATTTCTGGCTTTTGCAACTCTCCATAGCTTTCATAGCCGGGGGGCAAAATTGCAATAAACGGCTGTTAAGAGCAGAGAAGATTGGAAAGAGACAATACTGTAATAAGTGGGGCATTAAAATTCATTGTCAGGGAAAAACACAGAATATGCGATAAACAGGACAAAGCATAATGTGAGGTATAGCGCGAGAAAGTAGCAGGAGAGCGGGGAACAATGCAGCATTGCAGCTGTAACACTGACATCTTGTGGCTGTACACGCTCATTTCTGATGGAATTTATATTAATACGACAAAATACGTAATATACATAATATACATAGAAATAAATATAGTTTTTGATCCATTGTAGTATAAGAATAATAACAAATAATTTACAGCTTCCTATGTACAAGAATATAACTACTATAATACTGCCCCTATGTACAAGAATATAACTACTATAATACTGCCCCCTATGTACAATATGTACAAGAATATAGCTACTATAATACTGCCTCATGTACAAAAATATAACTACTATAATACTGCCTCTATGTACAAGAATATAACTACTATAATACTGCCCCCTATGTACAAGAATATAACTACTATAATACTGCCCCCTATGTACAAGAATATAACTACTATAATACTGCTCCTATGTACAAGAATATAACTACTATAATACCGCCCCCTATGCACAAGAATATAACTACTATAATACTGCCCCCTATGTACAATATGTACAAGAATATAGCTACTATAATACTGCCCCATGTACAAAAATATAACTACTATAATACTGCTGCTATGTACAAGAATATAACTACTATAATACTGCCCCCTATATACAATATGTACAAGAATATAGCTACTATAATACTGCCCCATGTACAAAAATATAACTATTATAATACTGCCCCTATGTACAAGAATATAACTACTATAATACTGCCCCTATGTGCAAGAATATAACTACTATAATACTGCCCCTAATGTACAAGAATATAACTACTATAATACTGCCCCTAATGTACAATAATATACTGTAACTACTATAATACTACTCCTATGTACAAGAATATAACTACTATAATACTGCCCCCTATTTACAATATGTACAAGAATATAGCTACTATAATACTGTCCCATGTACAAAAATATAACTACTATAATACTGCCCCCTATGTACAATATGTACAAGAATATAGCTACTATAATACTGCCCCATGTACAAAAATATAACTATTATAATACTGCCCCTATGTACAAGAATATAACTACTATAATACTGCCCCTATGTGCAAGAATATAACTACTATAATACTGCCCCTATGTGCAAGAATATAACTACTATAATACTGCCCCTATGTGCAAGAATATAACTACTATAATACTGCCCCTATGTGCAAGAATATAACTACTATAATACTGCCCCTATGTGCAAGAATATAACTACTATAATACTGCTCCTATGTACAAGAATATAACTACTATAATACTGCCCTTATGTACAAGAATATAACTACTATAATACTGCCCCTATGTGCAAGAATATAACTACTATAATACTGCTCCTATGTACAAGAATATAACTACTATAATACTGCCCTTATGTACAAGAATATAACTACTATAATACTGCCCCTATGTGCAAGAATATAACTACTATTATACTGCCCCTATGTACAAGAATATAACTACTATAACACTGCTCCTATGTACAAGAATATAACTACTATAATACTGCCCCTATGTGCAAGAATATAACTACTATAATACTGCCCCCATATACAAGAATATAACTACTATAATACTGCCCCTATGTGCAAAAATATAACTACTATAATACTGCCCCTATGTGCAAGAATATAACTACTATAATACTGCTCCTATGTACAAGAATATAACTACTATAATACTGATCCTATGTACAAGAATATAACTACTATAATACTGCCCCCTATGTACAATATGTACAAGAATATAGCTACTATAATACTGCCCCATGTACAAAAATATAACTATTATAATACTGCCCCTATGTACAAGAATATAACTACTATAATACTGCCCCTATGTGCAAGAATATAACTACTATAATACTGCCCCTATGTGCAAGAATATAACTACTATAATACTGCCCCTATGTGCAAGAATATAACTACTATAATACTGCTCCTATGTACAAGAATATAACTACTATAATACTGCCCTTATGTACAAGAATATAACTACTATAATACTGCCCCTATGTGCAAGAATATAACTACTATAATACTGCTCCTATGTACAAGAATATAACTACTATAATACTGCCCTTATGTACAAGAATATAACTACTATAATACTGCCCCTATGTGCAAGAATATAACTACTATTATACTGCCCCTATGTACAAGAATATAACTACTATAACACTGCTCCTATGTACAAGAATATAACTACTATAATACTGCCCCTATGTGCAAGAATATAACTACTATAATACTGCCCCCATATACAAGAATATAACTACTATAATACTGCCCCTATGTGCAAAAATATAACTACTATAATACTGCCCCTATGTGCAAGAATATAACTACTATAATACTGCTCCTATGTACAAGAATATAACTACTATAATACTGATCCTATGTACAAGAATATAACTACTATAATACTGCCCCCTATGTACAATATGTACAAGAATATAGCTACTATAATACTGCCCCATGTACAAAAATATAACTATTATAATACTGCCCCTATGTACAAGAATATAACTACTATAATACTGCCCCTATGTGCAAGAATATAACTACTATAATACTGCCCCTATGTGCAAGAATATAACTACTATAATACTGCCCCTATGTGCAAGAATATAACTACTATAATACTGCCCCTATGTGCAAGAATATAACTACTATAATACTGCCCCTATGTGCAAGAATATAACTACTATAATACTGCCCCTATGTGCAAGAATATAACTACTATAATACTGCTCCTATGTACAAGAATATAACTACTATAATACTGCCCTTATGTACAAGAATATAACTACTATAATACTGCCCCTATGTGCAAGAATATAACTACTATAATACTGCTCCTATGTACAAGAATATAACTACTATAATACTGCCCTTATGTACAAGAATATAACTACTATAATACTGCCCCCATATACAAGAATATAACTACTATAATACTGCCCCTATGTGCAAGAATATAACTACTATTATACTGCCCCTATGTACAAGAATATAACTACTATAACACTGCTCCTATGTACAAGAATATAACTACTATAATACTGCCCCCATATACAAGAATATAACTACTATAATACTGCCCCTATGTGCAAAAATATAACTACTATAATACTGCCCCTATGTGCAAGAATATAACTACTATAATACTGCTCCTATGTACAAGAATATAACTACTATAATACTGCCCCTATGTAGAAGAATATAACTATTATAATACTGCCCTCTATGTACAAGAATATAACTACTATAATACTGCCCCTAATGTACAATAATATACTGTAAATACTATAATACTACTCCTATGTACAAGAATATAACTACAATAACACTGGCCCTATGTACAAGAATATAACTACTATAATTCTGCCCTCTATGTACAAGAATATAACTACTATAATACTGCTCCTATGTACAAGAATATAACTACTATAATACTGCCCCCTATGTACAATAATATAACTACTATAATACTGACCCCTATGTACAAGAACATAACTACTATAATACTGCCTCTATGTACAAGAATATAACTACTGTAATACTGCCTCCTATGTACAAGAATATAACTGCTATAATATGCCCGTATGTAAAAGAATATAACTACTATAATACTGATCCTATGTACAAGAATATAACTACTATAATACTGCCCCCTATGTACAATATGTACAAGAATATAGCTACTATAATACTGCCCCATGTACAAAAATATAACTATTATAATACTGCCCCTATGTACAAGAATATAACTACTATAATACTGCCCCTATGTGCAAGAATATAACTACTATAATACTGCCCCTATGTGCAAGAATATAACTACTATAATACTGCCCCTATGTGCAAGAATATAACTACTATAATACTGCTCCTATGTACAAGAATATAACTACTATAATACTGCCCTTATGTACAAGAATATAACTACTATAATACTGCCCCTATGTGCAAGAATATAACTACTATAATACTGCTCCTATGTACAAGAATATAACTACTATAATACTGCCCTTATGTACAAGAATATAACTACTATAATACTGCCCCTATGTGCAAGAATATAACTACTATTATACTGCCCCTATGTACAAGAATATAACTACTATAACACTGCTCCTATGTACAAGAATATAACTACTATAATACTGCCCCTATGTGCAAGAATATAACTACTATAATACTGCCCCCATATACAAGAATATAACTACTATAATACTGCCCCTATGTGCAAAAATATAACTACTATAATACTGCCCCTATGTGCAAGAATATAACTACTATAATACTGCTCCTATGTACAAGAATATAACTACTATAATACTGATCCTATGTACAAGAATATAACTACTATAATACTGCCCCCTATGTACAATATGTACAAGAATATAGCTACTATAATACTGCCCCATGTACAAAAATATAACTATTATAATACTGCCCCTATGTACAAGAATATAACTACTATAATACTGCCCCTATGTGCAAGAATATAACTACTATAATACTGCCCCTATGTGCAAGAATATAACTACTATAATACTGCCCCTATGTGCAAGAATATAACTACTATAATACTGCCCCTATGTGCAAGAATATAACTACTATAATACTGCCCCTATGTGCAAGAATATAACTACTATAATACTGCCCCTATGTGCAAGAATATAACTACTATAATACTGCTCCTATGTACAAGAATATAACTACTATAATACTGCCCTTATGTACAAGAATATAACTACTATAATACTGCCCCTATGTGCAAGAATATAACTACTATAATACTGCTCCTATGTACAAGAATATAACTACTATAATACTGCCCTTATGTACAAGAATATAACTACTATAATACTGCCCCCATATACAAGAATATAACTACTATAATACTGCCCCTATGTGCAAGAATATAACTACTATTATACTGCCCCTATGTACAAGAATATAACTACTATAACACTGCTCCTATGTACAAGAATATAACTACTATAATACTGCCCCCATATACAAGAATATAACTACTATAATACTGCCCCTATGTGCAAAAATATAACTACTATAATACTGCCCCTATGTGCAAGAATATAACTACTATAATACTGCTCCTATGTACAAGAATATAACTACTATAATACTGCCCCTATGTAGAAGAATATAACTATTATAATACTGCCCTCTATGTACAAGAATATAACTACTATAATACTGCCCCTAATGTACAATAATATACTGTAAATACTATAATACTACTCCTATGTACAAGAATATAACTACAATAACACTGGCCCTATGTACAAGAATATAACTACTATAATTCTGCCCTCTATGTACAAGAATATAACTACTATAATACTGCTCCTATGTACAAGAATATAACTACTATAATACTGCCCCCTATGTACAATAATATAACTACTATAATACTGACCCCTATGTACAAGAACATAACTACTATAATACTGCCTCTATGTACAAGAATATAACTACTGTAATACTGCCTCCTATGTACAAGAATATAACTGCTATAATATGCCCGTATGTAAAAGAATATAACTACTATAATACTGCCCCCTATGTACACTCCCTGACAGAAGTTCTGTCGCTTGTCCATGTTATGTAAATAAAAGCTTATAACCTGACTTTAAATTCATCCATTGGTTTTATAAATTACTCTTTTGAAAGCTGGAACCCTCCCAAATTTGGTTTAGGTTATGAAAATAAAGTTGCTGCAAAGCTGAAATATTGATCATTTAATGAACACAGAAAGGTCAGATTTTGGCAAGACAAAATTCCACAGAAAGTAATGTGAAATTCAACAAATAATTAACTTCTAATACAAAGATATGTTGCATAACATTGGTGAATGAAGTTGTGGTGCTATTAGAGCCATATTTAATATTTTGTGTGACTTCCATGAGCTTGAAGGACTGCATCCATGCGGTTCAACAATGATTCATACAATTTATTGATGAGGTCATCAGGAATAGCAAAGAATGCAGTCTTACATGCCTCCCAGAGTTCATCTAGATTCTTTGGTTTTGTCTTCCAAGCTTCCTCTTTCATCCTACCCCAAACATGCTCAATGATGTTCCTGTCTGGTGACTGGGCTGGCCAGTCCTTGAGCACCTTGATCTTCTTTGCCAGGAGGAACTTTGTTGTAGGGATGGATGTATGAGATGGAGCACCATCCTGCTGCAGAATTTGACCCCTTTTATGATTGGGAATGTAAGAGGTAGCTGATACTTCTTGATATTTTAGGCTATTGATATTGCCTTCCACCTTGCAAATGTTTTGCACACCCCCATACTGAATGTAACCCCAACCATGATCTTTCCACCACCAAACTTAACTGTTTTCTGGATCCATATGGGGTCCAGTAGGTCTCCTGCAGTATTTGCGTAGGCTGTGGTGAAATTCAACTGAAGATTCATCATAGAAATACACCTTCTGCCACTTTTCCAGCGTCCATCTGTTTAGCAGGCTGTGGGACTTGGCAAATGCCACATAGTTTTTTAATTGCCTTTTGTTTAGTGCTGGCTTCTGGGCTCTGATTCGACCATGGAGGCCATTTCAAGACAGAATCCTACAAACTGTTTTAGTTGACAGGGACTTGACGTGACCAGGCCTGTTGGAGCTCTGCTGCAGTGGAAGAGGGGCTGGCTTTGGATTTTTTAACCAACAAACGTTCCTCCTGAGCAGATGTCTTGCGGGGTCTGCCGGACCTGGGCTTGTCAAAAACATCTCCAGTCTCTTCAAATCTTTTTTTAATTCTTTGTACTTGACGCTGAGACACATTAAAGGTGCCAGCCACCTCTGCAGTGGATCTGTTCTTCAGCCTCTTGATAAATGTAACGCCCCTGTAAACGGGTCGTTACAGGGTATTAAATGTTACCCCATTTTTCCCGGGCAGGAGGAAGAAGGGTCCCCACAACACACACTAACATCACACTGGCAGGAAGGAGTTAACAGCATTTGCAGCATGAAGTCCATGACTCATCCTGTCTCCTTAATGAGCAGGTGGCTGGACACAGGCAGGTCCCCATAACAACCAAGGGGAGGGGGGCCTGAAGGAGTGAGTTTAGTGCAGAGCACACAGACGTTTTAGGCAGAACGTCAGAGGCTGCAAGGGAGTGCAGACGTCCAGAGAACCGCTCCTGTTGAGGAGATGCCACGAGACCAGGGCTGATAACACCTAGAGGGGAATGGAGCTGAGGACTGGGGTTCCCTGGAGAAAGTTGTACCCGGTGGCGGTTGGTGTTGTACGCTACCGGGGATGAGAGAGACAGACAGGCGGCGAGTTCCCAAGATGCTCTATGCCACGGGGACGACACTAACGCACCGAAAGGGAGAGACCCCCAGAACACCTCACCGGACACCCCTTCCTCCTACCTGCCCGGGACCGACCAAAGGCTACAGGCGGCGAGGACCAGCACCCGGGTGCGATGTGAAACGGACTTTAAATAAAGAACAACTGGAACCGCACACCGTGACTGCTGTGAGTAATGCCGCCGAACTGTGCCCCCGGTGTCCCTGAGGACTGTTGCCCTGGGTCTCATTAACCTCCCAGGGCTTCCCCGCTCCACTCGTGGGGAGCGATTCCATCCGGCTGCCCGTAACACCTGCCCCGGAGAGAGACCTCGCAGCGGCGGCTTAACACCTGGCCGCAAACCACGGGTGGCGCTGCAAGCACCCCCCGTCCCCGTCCCGTACCATTTCCTGGGGAAGAGCGATGGCAAGCACCCCCAGGGACCCCGTTACCCTCCTTCCGTCCCCCTTGTAACACCGGACTGACGGTCGGACTTTCCTTTTATTGAAACCCGCCGGGGGTCACGGAAGCCGGGTCGGGCCACTCACAGCCTGACCCCGAATACCACCGGCCCGGTGACCGTGTGAGCCCTGCAAGCCCCGGCGTGGGCGTTTCATAATCAAGGCGTAGGTCACAGGGTGTATTTTTGGCATGTTGTCAGAGGTCAATTTGCTGTTCAAGTGAAGGTTTGGGGTGCTGGGTTTCTTTTTATACACACCCACTAATTAAGCGATCATTTAGTGAGCACAGGTGAGGATGTAAACTAGGATTGGGTGCATTATATGACAATGCGACAAAACTTTTGTCTTGCCAAAATCTGACCTTTCTGTGTTCATTAAATGATCAATATTTCAGCTTTGCAGCAACTTTATTTTCATAACCTAACCAAATTTGGGAGGGTTTCAGCTTTTAAAAGAGTAATTTATAAAACCAATGGATGAATTTAAAGTCAGGTTATAAGCTTTTATTTACATAACATCGATAAGCGACGGAACTTCTGTCAGGGAGTGTACAGGAATATAACTACTATAATACTGCTCCTATGTACAAGAATATAACTACTATAATACTGCTCTGTACAAGAATATAACTACTATAATACTGCTCCTCTGTACAAGAATATAACTACTATAATACTGCCCCTATGTACAAGAATATAACTACTATAATACTGCTCCTCTGTACAAGAATATAACTACTATAATACTGCTCCCTATGTACAAGAATATAACTACTATAATACTGCTCCTATGTACAAGAATATAACTACTATAATACTGCCCCTTCCGTGCTATACTAGAGACTGTGTCTGTCCTCCCCAGCCATACCACCAGCCTCACCTACCCCAGAGGTCCTTACTATACTACAGACTGTATCCGTCCTCCCCGGCCGTGACTCTAGCCTCAGCTATCCCGGCGGTCCTTGATACACTAGTGACTGTGTCCACTTGTAGCCGTGTCCGTCCCTGCAGTAGGGGTCAGCTGTGATCCAGTGGGTCCACTCCTGCTCACCGCTTTACCATTTCTTGTGGCGAGCTTTATTCTCAGGGTACACCAATCACATCACAGGAAATAACAAAGAGAGTCTCTTCCATAAGATGTAGAAAAGCCAGTGTTGGGGATTGAATCCTACCAGAAATTCTGAAATACAGCCTATTAATATCATGAGTGTAATACTGCCTGATGTGATCCCAGGGGAATTTGGCATCAGAAGGTCACTGCGTGTTGTTCATAACAGATACACTTTAGTGGACTCTCATCATTTACCCTGAGTTGGAGCATATTTTATTCCATCTGATACTGAAGGGTGTAAGGTTCATTTCTATCCTGCAGTGATCTAACAGGTAGTTGTAACCTCAGCTGCAGTCACTCCCTTCTGCTATAAGTTTCCACTTCTCACTCTTTCCTGTGCCGGCTATAGCTCATACCTATGCTGTCCACTTAGAAGGAGCCAGTCTATGAACAAAAGCTGAGGTGTCACTCTACCTGTAGCTGAGAAGGTCCTGCTGGAGTGTTGAGAGTTATTTGTTGAATCTTAACCCACCTGTTTGTCTTTCCTAGCTTGTGTTATCTTATTAACCCCAGCTGCAGTCACTCGCTTCTGCTATACATGTCTGCTGCTCACTCCCTCTATCCTGGCTATAGCTCATATCTATGCTGTCCACTTTGAAGGAATCTGTCTCTGAAAAAGCTTTGGTTCTCATTTCTATTGTAGCTGAGAAGTTCTTACTGGAGAAGCTGTGGAGAGTTATTTGTTGTGTCTTTTGTCTTACCTTCCTTGTGTTGTCTTATTACAGTGGCGAGATTAGCGGTTTACTGGCCTTAACTAGTCAGGTTGACTTCAGGGCCAGCAAGGGCCTAGGCATGTGATGACACATGGGGGAAGGACCCATCTAAGGATGTTAGGGAGTCCAGGGTTCATCCTCAGGTGAGTGTTGGCAGATGACCCTTCTCCCTAGTGCCAGGGCCTTCCATTCTATTTTTACCTTGGTGTTCCCTCTGTGTTCACCGCTTGCCGGGAGTTCACTCGTACCTGGTGTGACATCTACCGTCACAATGTGACACTGATAAACAGAACCCACCAGAGATACAACCCACCAGTAATGCTGACATACAGCCCACCAAAGATACAGGCTGCAGAGAATAAGCTGTGTAGCATTGTGTCGGCTACCTCCTGGCATCAACAAGAGATGGGGTCAAGTAACACCTTGCCCACTACCTACAGAGGCATGTGTGCCAGCAGAAATCTGGGAAAACTGTTCAACGGCATCACCAAGAACAAATTTCTCAGCATAAGCCAACCGAGGTTCATGCCGAACCACCGCACCACTGACCACATCAACCCCCTGCACAGCCTCATTCAGAGCCACATCCACAACACCAAGTATGGAAAAGTGTACTCTTATATTGTGGACTTTAAAAGGTCTTCGATTTTTTTGTAGCCTCCGGGCCTACTCCTGACACTGCTGGAGAGCGGACTAGGAGGAACGACTTAAGGTGGCTTTACACGGTACGACTTCGCTAAAGGGATGTCGTTGGGCTCATGGAATTTGACACACATCCGGCCGCGTTAGCGATGTCGTTGCGTGTGACACCTATGAGCAATTTTGAATTGTAAAAACGTTCAAAATCGCTAATTGGTGACATGGGGGTCCCTTCACAATTATCGTTTGAGCTGCAGGTACGATGTTGTCCCTCGTTCCTGTGGCAGCACACATCGCTACGTGTGACACCGCAGGAACGAGGGACCTCACCTTACCTGCAAAGAGGAAGGAAGGAGGGGGGTGGGATGTTCGTCCCGCTCATCTCCGCCCCTCCGCTTTGATTGGGTGGCCGCTTAGTGACGTTGCTGTGACGCCGAACGAACCGCTTCCTTAGAAAGGAGGTGGTTCGCCGGTCACAGCGACGTCGCTAGGTAGGTAAATAGTGAGACTGGTCCGTGCGATTTTGTGCGCCACGGGCACCGATTTGCCCGTGACGCACAAACGATGGGGGCGGGTACGCACGCTAGCGAGATCGCAGCGTGTAAAGCGGCCTTTAGAAGGTCATCAAAAGCACTCACCCCAAGAACCACTGCGAGTGAGAAGAATGGCTTATTTCCAGCAGTGCCGCAGAGTCAGACGGGGCTGCAGCTTCTAGCACCGTTCAACATCTACAGCAAGGAGCAGCCACCGCTCTGGAATCCACCCCAGCACCAGTTCTGACCATCCATAATGTCCAGGTGAAATTTCTTCTGTATGCAGATGACCTTCTGCTGTTGTCACCAACTGAGAAAGGGCCTCCAAGACAACCTGAAAATCTCTGAGAAATTCAGCTCTATACGGGAGCTAACCATCAACCAAAAGAAAACCAATATCATGCTTCCCAGAGGAGAATGACAAGACCAGCATTGTTTATTTGTCCCTTGTGCGGTGCATGGAAGGGATAAAAAAAAACCCTTGTGTGTTGCATGGATGGAATAAGACAAATTCCCTGTGCGGTGCATGGATGGGATAAGACAAGTCCCTTCTGAAATTTCCATCTCCAGAAAGTTTGTCGGCAGAGGGAAGCATGAAGTGCTGTAAAATGTCCTGGTAGACGGCTGCGCTGACTTTGGTCTTGATAGAACACAGTGGACCTTCACCAGCAGATGACATGACTCCCCAAACCATCACTGATTGTGGAGACTTCACACTAGACCTCAGCAGCTTGGATTGTGGCCTCCACTCTTCCTCCAGACTCTGGGACCGCGATTTCCAAATGAAATGCAAAATTTACTTTCATCTGAAAACAACACCTTGCACCCCTGAGAACAGTCCAGTTCTTTTCTCCTTGGCCCAGGTAAGACGCTCTATTGGTCATGAGTGGCCTGACACAAGGAATGCGACACTTGTAGCCCATGTCCTGGATACGTCTGTGTGCGGTGGCTCTTGAAGCACTGACTCCAGCAACGTCCACTCCTTGTGAATCTCCTCTAAATTTTTTAATGGACTTTTCCTAACAATCCTACCAAGGCTGTGGTTATCCCGGTTGCTTGTGCACCTTTTTCTACCACACTTTTTCTTTCCACTCAACTTTCCATTAATATGCTTGGATACAGCACTCTGTGAACAGCCAGCTTCTTTAGTAAAGATCTTTTGTGGCTTACCCTCCTTGTGGAGTGTGTCAATGACTGCTTTCTGGACATCAATCAAGTCAGCAGTCCTCCCCCATGATTGTGTAGCCTACTGAACCAGACTAAGGGACCATTTTAAACACATGCCTTTGCAGGTGTTTTGTGGTAATTATTCTAATTTTCGGAGAAAATGACTTTTGGATTTTCATTGGCTGTAAGCCATAATCATCAACATTAACAGAAATAAACATGTGAAATAGATCCCTCTGCTCTGTGTGTAATGACTCTATATCTAATATATAAAGCTGAGTGTATGTGTGTGTGTGTGTGTGTGTATGTATGTATGTGTGTATGTCTACTAAAGGATTCCGCACCGTCGCATTTACAATCACAAAATTTTGCACAGACGCCTCATGTGACTCAGGGAATGTCAGACTATGTTTTGACGGGAAAATTTTACCCCTCGCTTTACAGTTACTCTCCAAAAAACCTGCCTTCATTAAAGTCAATGGAGCTAGGAGCTACAGGTCATTAAAAGGAGCTGTAATTGGTTGTTATAGGCAACAAAGGACATTCATAGTATGAGAAACTTATGTGTGAGGTAATATAATGTTGGTGGGGGGACGGATAGAGACAGACAAGGAAAGAGACAGACAAGGAAAGAGACAGAGAGATAGAGACAGACAGGGAAAGAGACAAAGGCAGACAGGGAAAGAGACAGACAGCAAAAGAGTCAGACAAAGAGACAGACAAAGGCAGACAAGGAAAGAGACAGGAAGGGAAAAAGACAGACAGGGAAAAAGACAAACGGGGAAAAAGAAAGACAGGGAAAAAGAAAGACAGGGAAAGAGACAGACAGGGAAACAGACAGGGAAAGAGAAAGAGACAGGGAAAGAGACAGACGGGGAAAGAGACAGACAAGGAAAGAGACTGACGGAGAAAGAGACAGACGAGGAAAGAGACAGATGGGAAAAGAGACAGACGGGGAAACAGACAGATGAGAAAAGAGACAGCTGGGGACAGACACAGACGGGAAAGAGACAGACAGGGAAAGAGACATGGGGAAAGAGACAGGGAAAGAGACAGGGAAATACAGAGACAGGGAAAGAAACAGAGACAGGGAAAGAGACAGATGGGGAAAGAGACAGACCTGGAACAAGACAGATGGCAATAGATAGGCACTGATGGGGAAAGAGACAGACCGACACAGACAGACATAGAGATAGAGATAAACAGACAGACACAGAGATAGAGAGAGACAGACAGACACAGAGATAGAGAGAGACAGACACCGACACACATAGAGATAGAGAGAAACAGACAGAGAGACACCGACAGAGAGATAGACACAGACGGACAGAGACAGACATGGATAAAGACAAAGACAGATATGGATAGAGACAGAGAGACAGACACACAGAGACAGAAAGAGACAGACAGGAAAATAGACAGACAGAGAGACAGACACACAGAGACAGACAGGGAAAGAGACAGACACACAGAGACAGATGGAAAGAGACAGACAGACAGAACACAGAGACAGACACAAAGACACAGGGAGACAGAGACAGACAGAGACTGGGAGAGAGACAGAGTGACAGTTACTATCCCGGGCAACGCTGGGTACTACAGGTAGTAATATATAATAAACACGTGAAATAGATCCCTCTGTGTGTAATGACTCTATACAATATATAATAAACACGTGAAATTATCCATCTGAGTATATTGACTTTATATAATATATGGGAATAGATCCCTCTGTGTGTAATGATTCTATATAATATATAATAAACACATGAAATAGATCCCTGTATGTAATGACTCTACATAATATATAGGAATAGATCTCTCTGTGTGTAAAGACTTTACATAATATATAGGAATAGATCCCTCTGTGTGTAATGACTCTATATAATATATAGGAATAGATCCCTCTGTGTGTAATGACTCTATATAATATATAGGAATAGATCCCTCTGTGTGTAATGACTCTATATAATATATAGGAATAGATCCCTCTGTGTGTAATGACTCTATATAATATATAGGAATAGATGCCTCTGTGTGTAATGACTCTATATAATATATAGGAATAGATCCCTCTGTGTGTAATGACTCTATATAATATATAGGAATAGATCCCTCTGTGTGTAATGACTCTATATAATATAAAGGAATAGATGCCTCTGTGTGTAATGATTCTATATAATATATAGGAATAGATCCCTCTGTGTGTAATGACACTATACAATATATAGGAATAGATCCCTCTGTGCGTAATGACTATATAATATATAGGAATAGATCCTTCTGTGTATAATGACTATATAATATTCGTTTTTCCCTTTTTGTATTGAATTACTGAAATAAATTATCTTTTTGATTATATTCTAATTTATTGAGATGCACCTGTAAATGTAGATATATGTTTAGTGAATGCATATCCTTTCCCAATTGTGCTAATTAGGCACAATGTGGTGATTATCACTTAGGGGTGTACTCACTTTTGTTGCCAGCGGTTTAATTAATGGCTGTATGTTGAGTTGTAGCAAAGTGTCAGATGTTCAGTGTTGTCCCATGAAAAGATATAATACAATATTTACACAAATGTGATGGGGTGTACTCACTTTTTGTGAGTTACTGTATGAGATATATACATGAGATATAATGTAGACACATGATGGGTACAAATGTAATATAGTATATAAAGTAGATAAATGGGCGCATTATTGTTGCCATTTTCCAGGATATGCCGCCGTCTGCTTTCTGCTCTTTCTGGATGTGCTTAATCTTTTTGTTTTCTGCACATTGCAGTTGATATTAAGTTTGATATTTTACTTTGTTTCCTGGATACTCGCTCACTGACATTTCATTATTGTACAGAAGATGCAAGGAAAGCGAAATTTATGATACAAGTACATCGCTTGTTCCTTTCTCAAACTTCCACTAAAGCTTCGCACTTTAAAGGTGTTGTCTCATCTTGTTAAATAGGGAGAATCGAAAAGCGCTTGTAAAAACAATCAACTTTGCAACTTACCTCTTTTTATACAATCCTATAATAACATATGAGCCTAAAAGAGTACTGATGGCCAGTATGAAAATTGCAAAATTACTAATTTTGTTTCTTCATAAAAAAAATATAATAAAAATAATTTTTTAATACATGTAACACAAAAAAAATAATATTTAAACAATACAATATTTTCTGAGGGAATAAGAATACGGGTAGCTCTGCAGAGCAAATTATAATAAAAGACTAGGAGGAAAAGACAAGAAATTCGAATAGCCAGCTTCACCAAATTTTTACAAATTTTTCCTCCTATATATGCTGGCTGAACACTTCTTTTAATGCCAGGTATAGTTTATCTATACTAGTCTGGTGAGGTGTTGTGATCCAGACTTACCGATGGCTGATGTATTTTATTGCTGTGAGCAGTTATAGTGTTGTTAACGCTTGTTGTCCTTATTTTGCTGCCTTCCTTCTCTTACTTTTCTCATTAGTCTTTTATTGTTTGTTCCTGTGAGTTTGCAGTATGTAAGGACTAGGAGGAAAAGACAAGCAGATCTTTTGAAATTTGAATTTGCCATCTTCACCAGATTTTTACTCCTATATATGCTGGCTGAACACTTCCTTTAATGCCAGCTATAGTTTATCTATACTGGTCTGGTGAGCTATTGTGATCCAGACTTACCTATCGCTGTTGTATTTTATTGCTGTGAGCAGTTATAGTGTTGTTAACCCTTGTTGTCCTTTTGATGCTGACTTCCTTCTCTTACTTTTCTCCTTAGTCTTTTATTTTTTGTTCCTGTGAGTTTGCAGTATGTCAGGACTAGGAGGAAAAGACAAGCAGATCTTTGAAAGTCGAATTTGCCATCTTCACCAAATTTTTACAATTTTTTCCTCCTATATATGCTGGTTGAACACTTCTTTAATGCCAGCTATAGTTTATCTATACTGGTCTGGTGAGGTGTTGTGATCCAGACTTACCGATGGCTGTTGTATTTTATTGCTGTGAGCAGTTATAGTGTTGTTAACTCTTGTTGTCCTTATTTTGCTGCCTTCCTTCTCTTACTTTTCTCATTAGTCTTTTATTGTTTGTTCCTGTGAGTTTGCAGTATGTAAGGACTAGGAGGAAAAGACAAGCAGATCTTTTGAAATTTGAATTTGCCATCTTCACCAGATTTTTACTTTTATATATGCTGGCTGAACACTTCCTTTAATGCCAGCTATAGTTTATCTATACTGGTCTGGTGAGCTATTGTGATCCAGACTTACCGGTGGCTGTTGTATTTTACTGCTGTGAGCAGTTGTAGTGTTGTTAACCCTTGTTGTCCTTTTGTTGATGCCTTCCTTCTCTTACTTTTCTCCTTAAGGCCCTGTCACACACACAGATAAATCTGTGGCAGATCCGTGGTTGCAGTGAAATTGTGGACAATCAGTGCCAGGTTTGTGGCTGTGTACAAATTGAACAATATGTCCATGATTTCACTGCAACCACAGATCTGCCAAAGATTTATCTGTGTGTGTGTGTGTGTGTGTGTGTGTGTGTGTGTGTGTGTGTGTGTGTGTGTGTGTGTGTGTGACAGGGCCTTTAGTCTTTTATTGTTTTTTTCCTGTGAGTTTTCAGTATGTAAGGACTAGGAGGAAAAGGCAAGCAGATCTTTTGAAATTCGAATTTCTCAACTTCACCAAATTTGTCCTCCAATATATGCTGGATGAACACTTCTTTTAATGCCAGCTATAGTTTATGTATACTGGTGAGGTGTTGTGATCCACACTTATTGGTGGTTGTTGTATTTTATTGGTGTTAGAAATTGTAGTGTTGTTAACCCTTGTTGTGCTTTTGTTGCTGCCTTCCTTCTCTTGCTTTTCTTCTTAGTCTTTTATTGTTTGTTCCTGTGAGTTTGCAGTATGTAAGAACTAGGAGGAAAAGACAAGCAGATCTTTTAAAATTCGAATTTGCCAGCTTCACCAAATTTTTCCTCCTATATATGCTGGCTGAACACTTCTTTTAATGCCAGCTGTAGTTTATCTATACTGGTATGGTGAGTTGTGATCCAGACTTACTTGTGGCTCTTGTACTTTATTGCTGTGAGCAGTTGTAGTGTTATTAACCCTTGTTGTCCTTTTGTTGCTGCCTTCCTTCTCTTGCTTTTCTCCTTAGTCTATTATTGGTTGTTCCTGTGAGTTTGCAGTGTGTAAGGACTAGGAAGAAAAGACTAGCGGATCTTTTTAAATTCGAATTTGCCAGCTTCACCGAATTTTCCCAAAAACCAAATTTGCTGTGAAGCTCAATACTGCAAAGCCTTTAATTACCGAGGTGTAGCACAATCCACATTCTTCTGGTAACGTATTGAATCCTTTTTGACCTCTGTAATGCAAACAAAATTCTGAGCACATGGTATTACATTGCTCTTCCTGTTTGCAGAGCATCAAGGATAAAAAAAAGTGCTGTTATTAAGGTAATGTACTGTAGAATATCACAGATCAATGATTTCATAGTGACTCTGCAGGTCCTGCACCTTCCTCATTCACTTGAATCTTTGGATTATTGTCACAAGGAGGTTTTTACACGCATTGCCGACATCTATGGAGGCATCAGTATCTGTGTAGACTACAGATTCTGGCATTCTGTCTGCTATCTTCTCTGATGTGTGTGATCAGTACTGGCAGACTCAGGAGTAGACCCACAAATTAGTAGCTCATAGGCAGGCTAGCAAGAGTTAATCTCTGCAGGGATGCTTGTTAGTCTCTTTTGATCACATGCTGTGGGGGAGCCAGTGACATCCGCTCCCCTCCTATATATGCTGGCTGGACCCTTCTTTTAATGCGATCTATACTGGTCTGGTGAGGTGTTGTGATCCAGAATTACTGGTACTTGTTGTACTTTATTGCTGTGAGCAGTTGTGATGGTAACTCTTGTTGTCTTTTTGTTGCTACCTTCCTTCTCTTGCTTTTTTCCTTAGTCTCTTACTGTTTGTTTTTGTGAGTTTGCAGTGTATTTGAGTTTTGTTTTTTCGCTGTCTGTCTTTATCTGTAAAACCATCTCAGTCCTGCCCTGGGGGGGAAGGAGGACCAGATTACTTCTGGTCCGAAGAACAGTAAGGCACGTTATGACACTAGTGACAGATCCAAGGATGGAGAGTCATTTCCATGCAAGGCTCTTAATATAAAAAGTAGTATAGTTTCTTTTGGTGTGTAACGGGTTGACATCAGTTTTTCCTTGCCAGCAGCCTTCTCATTACCTTTTCAGGTGCTTCCGGTGTAGGACCACTCCCACCTCCTATATATGCAGTGTGTCCACCCATATCCTGTCCACCGCCATTAACTTGAGAACGGCGGCAGCTATAGGCATAGAAGTGGTGTCTAGGTATAGTAAAGTAGCCATGCGTTACGCAATGAAACCATCTATAGTGCCACCTGGTGGAAAACAACGGAGTTAGCATTTTTATCTCGAAAATGGAACAAGATAGATAAAAAAAGTGAATTACAAAGTTGCAGGATATCATCAATTCAATACGAATCGACACCTTGCATACAGAAATGCTATGAATAGAACGTGTAAAACTCACAAGGCTGCGGACGTGAAGCGATACCTCATGGAGACCTTCCTACAAGTCATTGGGTATGGTGGCTGTGTGGAGTTACATAGTTACATAGTTACTTAGGTTGAAAAAAGACCTAGGTCCATCTAGTTCAACCTTCCTCCACCAGTTCTACATTTAGTCACTAAGTCATTTATAACCAACAATGTTTTGTGTACTGAGGAAATCATCCAGCCCTTTTTTAAAAGCTGTTATAGTATCGGCCATTACTACCTCTTGTGGTCGGCATTCCACAGTCTGACCGCTCTAACTGTAAAGAACCCTTTCCTATTTAGGTTTCGGAATCGCTTTTCTTCCACTCGCAGTGAGTGCCCCCTAGTCCTTAGTACTGTCTTTGGAAGGAATAAGTCATGTGCCAGTCCTTTATATTGACCACACATGTATTTATACATATAAATGAGATCTCCTCTGAGACGTCTTTTTTCTAAGCTAAACATATCTAACTTTTTCAATCTGCCATCATATGGGAGGCCTCCATTCCTTGTAATAGTCTAGTTGCCCGCCTTTGAACTGACTCTAACTTCTGAATGTCCTTTTTAAAATGTGGAGCCCAAAACTGGATCCCGTATTCCAGATGTGGTCTTACAAGTGATTTATAGAGGGGTAACAATACGTCGGGATCACGGGATCTAATCTCTCTTTTTATACACCCTAAAATCTTGTTTGCTTTAGCAGCTGCTGCCTGACATTGAGTGCTGCTGCTCAGCTTATTTGTAATGAGAATACCCAAGTCCTTCTCCTGTTCTGTAGTCCCGAGTTTACTTCCATTTAATGTATATGCAGCTATAGGATTACTCCGTCCTAGGTGCATTACTTTACATTTATCAACATTAAATCTCATTTGCCAAGTATCTGCCCATTCTGACATCTTATCCAGATCTTTTTGTAATATTGTACTATCCAGGTCAGTTTTTAATATCCTACATAGTTTGGTGTCATCGGCAAAGACTGACACTGTACTATCAATCCCATCCACAAGGTCATTAATAAAGAGAGTAAAAAGAATCGGTCCAAGCACAGATCCCTGCGGCACCCCACTGCTGACTATAGCCCATTTAGAGAATATACCGTTTATGACTACTCTTTGTTTCCTATCTTTTAGCCAATTCCTTACCCAGTTGCATATTGTGTCCCCTAGTCCTTGCTTCTGGAGCTTTAGTATAAGGCTATTATGTGGTACAGTATCAAATGCCTTTGCAAAGTCCAAATAAATCACATCAGCTGCATTACCAATATCCAGGTTTGAACTTACCCCCTCATAGAACCCCAACAGGTTGGTTAGACACGACTTATCTTTCATGAATCCATGCTGTTTGTCAGTTATCATATTATTTTCTGCAATATATTTTTGCATGTCATCCCTTAAAATGCCCTCAAAAACTTTGCATACTACTGATGTCAGGCTTACTGGACGGTAGTTGCCTGGATCTACCCTCTTACCTTTCTTAAATATCGGTACCACATCAGCAATCCTCCAATCCTGAGGCACCAACCCTGTTACAAGTGAGTCTAAAAATATGAGATACAGCGGTCTGTCGATTACGGAGCTCAATTCCCTCAATATTCGTGGATGAATGCCATCTGGCCCTGGGGATTTGTCAATGTTTAATTTACTCAGACGTAGGCGTACTTCATCTTGTGTTAAATTAATTATATCAGGTGGTGAACTTTGATTTTTCACTTGTTGAATGATCCCTGGTACAGTCAGTTCCTTGGTGAATACAGATGAGAAATGCCTATTTAATATCTCAGTCTTTTGTTTGTCCTCTATAACTAACTTGTTATTATATTTTAAGGGGCCGATACTATCCTTTGTTTTCCTTTTGGCATTAATGTATTTATAAAAGATTTTGGGATTTATTTTAATGTCATTGGCGATTTTTGTTTCAGTAGCTAATTTTGCTTGTTTGATTTCTTTTTTACATTTCCTATTGATATCTTTATACTCCTGCAATGCTATTTCTGTATTCTCAGCCTTTAAGATGTTAAACGCCCTTTGTTTTTGTTTTATTATACTTTGTACAGTCTTATTTATCCATAGTGGTTTCTTTTTATTCCTGGACATTTTATTACCAGAGGGTATAAGTTTTTTACAGGACTCTAGCAGTATATCCTTAAACTTACCCCATTTATGTTCGGTATCCCCAGTTACCATGACTTTGTCCCAATCTACACATTTAAGCTCTTCCCTTAATTTGTAGAAATCAACTTTCCTAAAATTCCAGGTTTTAGCATTCCCCCTTTGAAATGTTCTATTGAATATTATGTTGAAGCTTACCATATTATGATCGCTGGTGCCCAAGTGCTCCCGGACCTGTAGATCTGAAATTGTATCCGGTCTATTTGACAGGACCAGATCTAGCAAATTATCTCCCCTGGTCGGTTCATCTACCATCTGAGAGAGGAAATGGTCTTGAATGGTAGATAAGAATTTACAGCTTTTAGCAGAACCAGAAGATTCTATGTCCCACTGTATGTCTGGATAGTTGAAATCCCCCATAATAAGAACCCGATTATTATTATTAGCTGCCTTTTCAATTTGTTCCAGCATTTCACCCTCTATTTGTTCAGGTATGTTAGGAGGCTTATAGCAAACTCCAATTAGCATTTTTCCATTATTCCCCTCCCCATGTACATTTATCCATACTGACTCTACATTGTTGCAGTTCCCCCCAATGTCATCATTCAACACAGGTTTTAGGTTAGATTTAATAAATATACACACCCCACCACCTTTTTGGCCTTTCCTGTCCTTCCTAAATGTACTATAACCCTGTATGTTTGTCACCCAGTCATGGCTTTCATCCAGCCAGGTTTCCGTAATGCCCACCACATCATAATCCATGGTTGACATAAGAGTCTCCAATTCATTCATTTTGTTTGCAAGACTTCTTGCATTTGCCAGTAGACATTTAATCCTATTAACACCTTTATTACTCCTAGCCTCCCTAGGTTCCTTGTATGTCCCATCCCCCCCTAATCCTTCATTGACCCCTACCGTCTCCCTGTCTCTATCTGCTCTATCTATCCCCTTATTTGCTCCACTACCCTCCCTCCCCCCCCCCGATCCTAGTTTAAAAGCTCCTCCATCCGTCTGACCATTTTCTCCCCCAGCACAGCTGCACCTTCCCCATTGAGGTGCAGCCCGTCCCTACCATAGAGCCTGTAGCCGACTGAGAAGTCGGCCCAGTTCTCCATGAACCCGAACCCTTCCTTCCTGCACCAATTTCTAAGCCACATATTTATCTCCCTAAGCTCCCGCTGTCTTTCTAGTGACGCTCGTGGCACCGGTAGTATTTCTGAAAACACCACCTTGGAGGTCCTGGACTTCAGCTTCTCTCCTAGTTCCCTGTAATCATTTTTAAGGACCTTCCACCTGCCTCTAACTTTGTCATTAGTACCAATGTGCACCATGACCGCTGGGTTTTCCCCAGTGGCCTCCACGCTCACCTGACCTGACCCCATTGGACTTCTTTCTGTGAGGTCACATCAAACAGCAGGTGTATGCGACCCCTAGACCAACATTTCAGGACCTACGATGACCTATCACAGATGCTTGTGCAAACGTGTAACCTGCCATATTGCACAGCGTGCAGCGAGATACAGTATGCTGTGCAGAGTCCAGATGTGCATTGCAGCTGACGGGGGCCACTTTGAGCATCAAAGTTAAATGAGCGCCATATGTGTGACCAGCATTCAATGTTTTGGGGGGTCATGGGTTTCATATCATAGCATTTCTGTATGCGAGGTGTCGATTCGTATTGAATTGATGAT